>NW_027077137.1:0-21711 GCF_009819655.1 Sylvia atricapilla | reverse complement strand
TAATTAAAGCAGATAATTGGAGGCCAGGATTGCAGAGACCACTCAGAGACTCCCAGGCAAAAGTAAAACCTGAAGTCCTTTGAAAAACCTGCAGTCCCTGGGAGCATTAATAAGCCCCCCAGGGCCATTCCTGACCAAGGCTCCCCAGGGACTCCTTCCAGCACATCCTCGAGGCCACTGCCATGGGAGGGGGATGCTGAGGGCAGGACAAGGGGCTGACAGTGCCCAGCCTTGCTGGGGCTGTGCCAGGAGGCCCCAGGGCCTCAGGACAAGGTGTCTCCTCACAGCCCTTGGTGGCACAGAGGCTGCTGTGCCCCAGGACATCAGGATATGGCTCCTCTTTGTCCCCACCTGTCATCACTGCCTGCAGTTCTCTGCTCTGCCTGGGGCCTGGGGACACTTTCTCTGTCGTGTCCCTCAGTGGGACCCATTAAAACTTCAAGAAACTTTGGAGCTGGATTGTGACTTGGAGTTCTTGAGAGGTTTCTTCACCTCCAAGGGACTGATGTTCAGGGCCTCAGCACAAGCCCCGAGAGGCTCATTAAAGTCCTTGTGCTGTGTCTGTGCTGCTGAGCTGGGCTGGGCTCCTGGCACAGAGGCAGCTCCTGGCAACCAAGAAGAGCTTCAAAACACATTTCTCTTGCTGAGCAGCTCTTCTCCCAGCCCAGCAGGGCTGGGGCACTGCCTGCAGCCAGCCCGGGCACAGCACACAGGCACAGAGAGCTTCAAGCACTCAGGGCTGGGAAGGGGCTGAGAAGTGACTGCGGGAGAATCACTGCCAGCCCTTGGCACAGGAACCTCTGGCTGCAGGACAATGCAGCTGCAGCTCCTGCAGTCATCTCCTACAGCTGGAACATGCCAATGCCTACAGACTCTGTGAGTACATTCTCTGATTGTGTCTTGTGTGGAGCAGCCAGGGGTGCCCAGGGCTGTCCTGCAGAGCAGGGTCCTGCAGCCCAGGGCGCTGTGCTGGGGCAGGGACTGTGCTGCCTGCCAGGGACAGCTCTCAGCCAGCCCTGGGGGCTGCTCCCAGCACTGGGGGACAGGATCTGGGTGGAAGGAGACAGCTGGTAATGTTTGGAAGTGTTCTCCTTGTGTGGTGAGGATGCTGCATTGTTCAGGACTGCTCCCAGCATGACATTTAACTGCAGAATATTTTCAAGTAGATCATACAGGGAGCACAGCGAGGCAGGGGATGCATAAATGTGGAAATCCTGCTTTGTTATTCTACTACTCTGTTTTGCCTGGATGGGAAAATGCACATAGATATTCATCTTTCAGTTAAGGCTTAGAAAATGAAACACAATTTCATCTCACAACTTATGAAACAAGGCAGTGACAGAAATCAGCACATAGTCCCTTGCAGGCAGCATCAGTGTCACTTTTCCAGCCTCCTCAGGGTTGCTCTGTGGTTGCCATCAGAGCCTGCAGAGCCAGAGCTGCCCCTGGGCAGTGCCTGAGCTGGGAGGGGTCTGCAGGGCAGAGCTGAGCCCCCAGGGCTGGGCTGGGCTCTGGCAGCACTGGCAGGGCCCAGCCCTGGGCACAGGGAAGCAGCTGCAGGCAGGGACAGCTCCAGGCAGCAGAGCCCTGGGCAGGCAGTGGGGGGAAAGTGCCACCAAGCTGTGCTGGGATATTGGAAGTCCTCTCCAAACCAAACTATTCTAGGATCACTGTTTTTACAGATCCCCATGCCAAGACCAGGCAAATGTCCAACAGCAGCTCCATCAGCCACTTCCTCCTGCTGGCACTGGCAGACAGGCGGCAGCTGCAGCTCCTGCACTTCTGCCTCTTCCTGGGCATCTCCCTGGCTGCCCTCCTGGGCAATGGCCTCGTCATCGCTGCCGTCGCCTGCGGCCACCACCTGCACAGCCCCATGTTCTTCTTCCTGCTCAACCTGGCCCTCAGCGACCTGGGCTCCATCCTCACCACTGTCCCCAAAGCCATGCACAATTCCCTCTGGGACACCAGGGACATCTCCTATGCAGGATGTGCTGCACAGCTCTTTTTTTTAATGTTCTTCCTGTCAGCTGAGTATTTCCTGCTGACCATCATGTGCTACGACCGCTACATGTCCATCTGCAAACCCCTGCACTACGGGACCTTCCTGGGCAGCAGAGCTTGTGCCCACATGGCAGCAGCTGCCTGGGCCAGTGCCTTTCTCAATGCTCTCATGCACACAGCCAATACATTTTCCCTGCCCCTGTGCCATGGCAATGCCCTGGGCCAGTTCTTCTGTGAACTGCCCCAGATCCTCACGCTGTCTTGCTGCTACTCCTATCTCAGGGAACTTGGGCTCATTGTTGTTAGTTCCAGTTTATCATTTGGTTGTTTTGTGTTCATTGTTTTCTCCTATGTGCAGATCTTCAGGGCCGTGCTGAAGATCCCCTCTGAGCAGGGACGGCACAAAGCCTTTTCCACCTGCCTCCCTCACCTGGCCGTGGTCTCTCTGTTTCTCAGCAGTATAATGTTTGCCCACCTGAAGCCTCCCTCCATCTCCTCCCCATCTCTGGATCTGGCCCTGTCAGTTCTGTACTCGGTGGTGCCTCCAGCCCTGAACCCTCTTATCTACAGCCTGAGGAACCAGGAGCTCAAGGCTGCACTGAGGACACTGATGACTGGATGGTTCCAGAAACATTAAACTGCTGGGCAATTTCTGCCAATCAATTGTAATAAAAGTCTTTTTTGATACTTATTCTTGTTGTCATTTCAAAGGATCTTTTTCTTTGTTTTACTCCTTTATTCTTGTCCACAAAGAAATGTCATTTTTTGTGACATTTCTCAGTTTGTTTCGTTCCATGTTCACTGTGGGCACAACCTGTGTCAGTGAGGGGCTGTGCTCTTGGTGGCTTTAAAGGAACTCAGGGATCTCCCAGCCAAGTTTTCTGCAGAGATGCCCCTTTTGTTCCCTTCTCTGCAGCTGCAGCAGCAATGTCTGTGTGCAGAGCTGGGGGCAGATCAGGGCTGGCACAGCAGCTGTGGCCAGGAGCAGCAGCCCTTGGTGTTGGCAGTGCTGCTCCCGTGGCCCTGCCCCGCTGCCCTCCTGGCCCTGGTGTTGCTGTAGGGCCTGAGTGCTCTCGGGGCTGGGCACAGGGCTGGGGGTGGCAGTGCCGGGGCTGCAGCAGGGACAGGCCATGGGCACTTCTGGGGCAGCGCTGACGCCTCAGGGCAGGGCCTGGGGGCTCCAGCCTCCTTGCCCAGGCTCTCTCCAGAACACGCCCAGGCCAATGCCCAGCACAGAAAAGCCCCGTGAGCAGTCCCAGGCTGGCCGTGTGCCCAGGCAGAGGCAGGCAGAACACGGAGCTGTGAGAGAAGAAGGGCCAGCCAGGTGGGGCAGCCAGGGGGTGACGACAGCCTGCAGGGACAGAGGCACAGGGCATGGACACCGTAGTACAGCCTGGGCTGGGCAGGACACAGGGATGGGCAGCAGCTGCAAGGCCCTTACACAGCCAACTCCTGCAGCACTTTGGCCATGGCTGCTGGCCCTGGGCCTGAGGCCAGGAGAGGAGAAGTGACCCTTGCAGGCCTGGGGCCTCTTTGCCTCCTTGTCCCTGCTCAGCAGCCTGGCAGGGGCCGCCCCATGGTGCTGCCCTTGGCATTGCACATCCCCACATCCCAGTGGCTGGGAAGGGCCCTGAGCAAGGAGGGAGGGACAGGATGTGCCTTGGCAGGGCTGGGGCTCAGTCCTTGGCCCTTGGCATTCCTGAAACACATCCAGGTTTGCTCAGCATCAGAGACACCTTTCCCTTACTTGTCCTCACCTGTCATCAGTGCCTCCAGTTCTCTGCCCTAACAGGAACCTGGGGACACTTTCTCAGTTGTGTCCCATACTGGGACTCATTTTCACTACATAAACTTCAGTGTTTTATTTTCGCTTTGAAGACTTGAGAAGTTTTTTGAGCACACTCTGAGGGACTGAGTCTTTGCAAACAGCACCAAAGCCCCAAGAGGGTCATTCAAGTCCTTGTGCTGTGTCTGTGCTGCTATGCTGGGCCGGGCTCCTGGCACAGAGGCAGCTTCTGGCCATCAAGAAGAGCTTCAAAAAGACATTTCTCCTGTTGATCAGCTCCTGTGCACAGGCCAGCAGGGCTAGGCACTGCCAGGGCATTTCAGGGACACGAGCAGGGCACAGACAGAGCTCACAGGGGCTCAGCACTGGCAGGGGCTGTGTGCTGTCCCAGAGGGGGCTGTGTCACAGCAGCACCTCTGTGACTGTGTCATAGAGGCACAGAGCAGCTGTGATGTCATAACGGGGTTGTGTGACAGCACAGAGTGAGTTCTCTGAAGTCACAGACAGGGCTATGACATCACAGAGTTTGTTGTGTGAGGTCATCGAGCAGCCACAGCATCACAGAGGAGAGCGTGTGACATTGCAGAGCAGGCTGTGACATCATGCTGTGTTATTATGATATCACAGAGTGGGATCCCAGTACAGCCCAGTTACTCCCACTCCTGCCATCCCCCTCATCCCTCTCTGCGTTCCAATCTTTCCTGGTTCCATCCCCGCCCCTCCCGCGGGTTGTGAGGAGTTTGGGAATGGAGGAGGAGGAGGAGGGAGGAAGAGGCAGAGCAGCAGTTGAAAGCAGGAGGAAGAAGAGCAGAGGAGGGACCACGTATCTCCAGTGCTCCCTGAACCCGCAGCCCCCTGGGACCATTGGCCCTGATCCCGCAAGTGCCCGGGGAGGGGGAGCTCGCCCCAAATATCCCGGGGGGTGCCTGCGTTTGGGGTTTTCTGAGGGGATGTTTGGAGCTTTCAGAGCTGCAAAGCTGAGCCGCAGATGCCCCTCGGGGGGACATGGGGGGTCCCCGGGAGGTGTTTCTGGGGGGTCTCGGTGTCGGCAGAGCCCCAGCAGGGGAACAGCGGGTTTGGGGAGCCCAGGAGAGGGCCGGGGTTTGGGGACCCCCTGAGCGGGACCCCAGAGACAGGAGAGCCCCAGAAGGCCAAAGTGAGGACCCTGTGATGGAGGGACCCCTGGGATTGCCGGGACTCCGTTGGGGGGTGCTGGGGCTGGAGGGGCGGGATGGCCAGGAAAGGGGTTCGGGGGTCCCGGTGCCGGCAGTGGCTGCTCCCAGGATGAGCCCAGTTGTCGCCCCGTGTGATTCCAGTTTCTTCGACACTGCCAGTAGGAGCCCAGTCCCTCCCAGTATGATCCTGGTCACTTCCCCTCATTTCCTGTAAGATCCCTGTTGCTTCCACTATGAGCCCAGTCACTCCCAGTCATTCCCTATTATGATGCCATTTGCCCCCAGTATGGTCCCAGTTGCTCCCACTTTCATCCAGTGTGTTTTCAGTTCTCCAGTTGCCCCTAGTATTGTCCTAGTCTCTCCCAGCAGGGCCCCAAGGAAGCGGGAAAAGCTCAGGGAACGGAGTGAGGGAGCGGAAGGGCTCAGGGAGTGGGAAGGGCTCAGGGAAGGACCGAGCCGGGCTGCGCTGAGGGAGCGGCGGCGGCTCCTGGCGGGACCCGCCCGCGCCGCCAACTCTCGCGAGAGCTCCGGGAACGGGGCGGCCCAATCCGGCTCAGGGGGCGTGGCCCCGCCTGGAGCCTTCAAGCGATGGCCACGCCCACGTGGGGGCAGCCCAAGAAATGAGCGTGGGCAGCGCAAAAGTAGGGCTGGGAGCCCCAAAACTGGAGGGGAGGGGAAGGGAGGGGATCCACACACCCCCAGTACCTTCTCAGTGGCTCCCGGTGTGGTCCCAGTCACCACCTGCATGGTCTCAGACATTCCCAGTATATCCCAGTTTCCCTGAACATTCCCATAGGCATTGCCAGGCACTCTCAGTTCCCTCAGCATGGTTCAGTTTCCCCCAGTGTTATCCCAGTCACTGCCAGTACATCCCAGTTGTCACCAGTATGCATCCTGTCATTCCCAGTTGCTTCCAGGTCCTTCCACTGTATCCCCAGCAGGCTCTCAGCATGGGCTTGGTAGCTCCCAGTAACCCCCAGTCAGGGTCCAGTCATGCCCACTGTAATCCCAGTATGATTGTAGCCACTGCCAGTATGATCCCACTCACTTGCAGTCTAATTGCAGTCAGTCCCAGTCACTTCCAGTATGATGCCAGTGGCCCCCAGTGTGATCCCAATTGCTCCCTGTCAATGCCAGCATGATCCCAGTAGCCTCCAGTGTGATCCTCGTGGCTCCCAGTCTCTCCCCCAGTATATCCCAGTCACCCCCAGCATGTTCCCAGTCACTCCCAGTTCCTTCCAGTTGCTTTCAGTGTGATTCCAGTTGCTCACAGCCACTCTCAGTCAATCCCAGTATGATTCCAGTCTCCCTCAGTGTGATCCCAGTCTCATCCAGCAGGGATCCAGCTGCTCCCACTGTGATGACAGTATGATGCCACTTGATGCCAGAATAGTTGCAGTTGTCCCCAGTTCCCCTCAGTATGATCTCAGTTGTTCCTAGAGTAGTCCCAGTCCATCTCAGTATGGTCCCCAGCATGGCCCCAGCTGTTTCCAGTGTAGTTCCAGTCCTCCCAGTATGGTCACAGACACTCCCAGTATATCTCAGTTACCCCAGTAATGTTCTGGTTACCTCAGAATGATCTTAGTCTTTCACAGTTACTCCCAGTTGCCTCCAGCATGATCCCAGTTCCTGGCAGTTTCCCTATGTGTGGTCCCAGAATGATCTCAGTATAGTCCCATTTTCCCCAGTTGTTGTCTCATTTCCCTCAGCATGATTCCAGTACCTTCCAGTTGATCCCAGTTGCTCCCAATGTGTCCACACTTTCCTCCCAGCATGGGCCCATTAGCATCCAGTAAGCCCCAGTCAGGATCCATTCACACCTGCTGTAATCCCAGTCACTCCCAGGATGATCCCAGTGGCTCCCAGGATGATCCCAGCTGCACCCAGTCACCTCGAGTTTCCTTCCAGTCACCCCCAGTATGACCCCAGTCATTCTCAGACACTCCCAGGATGTTTCCATTCATGCCCAGAGTGACTCTCTGTCACTCCCAGTGTGGGCCCAGTTGCTCCCAGTCACCTCCAGCATGGTTCCAGTCACAGCCAGCACCTTTGCTGTCACTCCCAATCTGGTTCCAGTTGGATCCCAGTGTGATCCCAGCATGGGAACACCTGCTCCCATTATCATCCAGTGTGGTTCCAGTGTTTTTCATTTATTCCCACTGTGGTTTCAGTCTCTCCCAGTGTATCCCAGTTGCTCCCAGCATGTTCCCAGTCACTCCCAGTTGTCCCCAGTTTCTTCGAGCCTGGTCCCAGTTGCTCCCAGTCACTCCCAGTCACCCTCAGTGCAGTCCCAGTTGCTGCCATGATCCAGTATGATCTCAATCTCCCTCAGCATGGGCCCAGCCTCTCCCACTGTGATCCCAGTAAGATCCCAGTTGCCCTCAGCATGGTTCCAGTTGCTCCCTGTTCCTCCCAGTGTGATTCCAGTTGCACCCAGTTGCCCCTAGTATAGTCCCAGTCACTCCCCATGGGATCCCAGTTCTTTCCAGCATGGTCCCCAGTCATGCCCAGTTGCCCCCAGTGTGACCCAGTCACTCCTGGTCACTCCCAGTTGCCCCCAGCATGTTCCTTGTTGTTCCCAGTGTATTCCCAGTCATTCCCAGTATGGTTACAGACAGTCTCAGTATATTCCAGTTGCCCTGAGCATGTCCCTAGTCATTCCCTGACACTCCCAGTGATCCCAATAAGGTGCTTGTTATCCCAGTATGATTGCAGTCACACCCAGTATATCCCAGTGTCCTCCAGCATGCACCCAGTCATTCCCAGTTCCACCAATTTGCTTGCAGCATGAACCCGGTTTCTCCCAGTTGCTCCCAATAGTGCAAAGTGTGATCCAAATTGGCCCCTTTGACAACAACATGAGCCCAGTAACCTCCAGTATGATCCTAGTCACACACCAGCATTCCCAGTATAGTCCCAGTATAATCCCAGTTAGTTCCAATCACTCCCAGTATGGTCCCAGTTGCCTCCAGCTAGATCAACCCAGTCAGTCCCAGTAGGATGCCATTTGCCCCCAGTCGCTCCCAGTCACCCCCAGTATGGGGGATGAAGTGCAGGATGTGTTCCCAGTCCCTCTCAGCTACTCCCAGTGTTAGTCCAGTCACTCCCAATACGATCCAAAGATGAGCCCAGTGTGGTCCCAGTCACTGCCAGTATCAACCAGTTGCCCCCACATGGTTCCAGTTGCTCCCTTTCACCCTCACTTTTGTTCCAGTCACTCCCAGTCTCTCCCAGTGTACCCCAATTTCTTCCAGCATGATCCCATTTGCTCACAACCACTCCAGTTAGCTTCAGTGTAGTCACAACTCCCTGCCAGTGTGATCCCAGTCACCTCCTGCATGACCCCAGTTCATCCCAGTTGCTTCCAATCACCTCCACCATGGACCCAGTCAGTCCCAGTTCCTCCCAGTTGCCCTTAGCATGATCCCAGTTGGTCACAGCTGCTCCTGGTCACCCTCAGCATGATCCCAGTCACTCCCAGCGTATCCCATTTGCCCACAACATGGTCTCAATTGCCCCCCGCAATCTTCTACTCCCTCCCAGTATGATCCCAGTACAGCCCAGTCACTCCCAGTGATGCCACTCCTGGGATCCCTCACCCCTCTCTGCGTTCCCCCCATCCCGGATCTCTATCGCTGCTCCTGGGGGAGGAGGAGGAGGGATTAAAGAGGGGAGATGAAGAAAGAGAGAGAGATGGGATGGAAGCTGGAGAAGGAGGTGGGGTTAGGGAGGAGGAGGAGGAGGGATGGAAGAGGAGGAGTGGGAGAAAGAGGAAGAGGAGGGACAAAGGAGGATCAGGGAAAGGAGAAGGAACCATGAGGCTGAGCAGTCCCTGAATTCACAGCCCCCCACCCATGGGATCATCACCCCCCATCCCACAGGTGATGGGGAGGGGGAGCTGGGCCCAGATATCCTGGGGGGTCCCTGGGATGGGTTTTTTGGGGGGATGTTTGGAGAAAGAAGAACTCCAAAGCTGAGTGGGAAATGCCCCTTGGGGGTGACACTGGGGGGTCCCAGTGGCAGCTGCTGGCAGAGGCAGCCTGGAGGAGCAGAGCTCTGTGTCCCCCAGGAGCCCGAAGTGGGGAGCCCAGAGAGGGGGGAGAGCCACCATTGGGGGGACCCTCAACAGCCTGGAGAGGGGCAGGGGGGACTCCTTGGACCCCCTGCACCCCAAAGCAGAGAATAAGGGGAGAAGGGACCCTGGGACCCCAAAACCATAAATTTTCCTAAGTGGGGAGATGGAAATAGGGGGGAACTTTTCTGATTCCTGGGATGCCCAGCAGCCTGGAAAGGGCACGGACCGAGTGGATAGGGGACCCCCAGTAAAAGTGGGGCCCCCAGCAGATGGGACACGAGGGAACCCCCAAACACCAAAGAGGAGAGACCGGAAAATGGGAACTTGACCCCAGATGAGCGGTGACTTCTAGCGATGGACTTCGGAGGGGGACCTTCAAACTCGACGTGCTTATCCACTGTTTTTCCCCTAACCAGGATTTCCAATTCCCAAACCTTGGCAAGATGGAGAAGGAGGTTGTGAGGAAGAGGAAGATGCCCCGGGACAGCCAGGCAGGTGAGGAGGAAGTCAGTGCCCCTTTCCCCATCTGTCCTCTCCATCTCCCAGCCCAGCATGGCCCCCGGCTGCAGGACAACCCCGCTGCCGAAGCCGTCCTGCTGGGGATGCACTGGGGGGTTCTCCTTCCCTTTCCCTGTGGCACGGAGGCAAATCCCATCCTCTCCTTGTCCTTCTTCCCCCAGACAAGGAGCTGAGGATAGAGACCAGAGAGGACAAACCCCCAGGGCAGAACCTCATGGAAAAGGCTGTTTTGAGCGGCTCCATGCCACAGGAATCCAACAGGGAGAAAAAGCCCCAGAGATCCCACAGGAGGAGGGGCTCCAAACCCATCCCAGGGTGCTCTGAGGAGGAAAGAC
Source organism: Sylvia atricapilla (assembly GCF_009819655.1). Lineage (NCBI taxonomy): Eukaryota > Metazoa > Chordata > Aves > Passeriformes > Sylviidae > Sylvia > Sylvia atricapilla. The sequence continues at coordinate 11,820 of NW_027077137.1, read as the reverse complement.
CTGCCCTGAGCTGGGAAGGTGGACAGAGCTTCAGCCGGGGCTCTGAGCTGGTGCTCCATGAGCAGTTTGATGATGAGGAGAAGCCCCACAAGTGCTTGGAGTGTGGGAAGGGCTTTAGGAAGAATTCTCACCTAATCCAGCACTAGCGGATCCACACTGGGGAGAGGCCCTACAATTGTCCCAAGTGTGGGAAGAGGTTTCAGACCAGCTCCAATCTCCTACACCACCAGCAGATTCACACAGAGCAGAGGACCTTCTGCTGCCCCAACTGCAGGAAAGGCTTCAAGCACAACTCCACCCTCGTCACCCACTGGTGCATCCACACTGGGGAGAGGCCCTACGAGTGTCTCCAGTGTGGGAAGAGCTTCTCAGACAGCTCTAACTTGACCAGACATCAATGGAGGAACCAGTGAGGGAAGCCCTGAGAGTGCCCCAACTGTGGGAAGAGCTTCATGTGAGTCTCCAACTCCATCCCCCATCAGAGGACCCACATTGGGCAGAGCCCTGGTGACCCACATTCACTGTGATCCACACTGGGAAGTCACCTGTCCCTGCTCCTGACAATGATGTGAGGTGGGATTGAAGAACATGAGAGTCTGGCCATGGCCCCATCACTGTATTTGATCACAACTCAGGTCATTGCCAAGGGCAGGAACGGGACTCTCCATCTCCCCAAGAAGAAATGTGTCCTTTGCAGGCAGGAGGAAATAAGAGGCCAGGAAGAGCCAGTTGGTGTTGTTTTAGTTTTCTGTGTATGTTGTTTGTCTTATCCCTTCTGTTATCACTATTGTTTCTGTTACTATTTGTTCTTATCTTGTTGCTGTTCCCAGTAAATTTTTCTTCTCCCAGCCTGGGATCTTTGCCTTTTCTGCTTTCAGTGCCAGGCTGGAGGGCAGTGAGGGGCAGCACGGTTTTAGCAGGAGCAGGAAATTGGGGAATCCCATTTGTTCTGGGTTGAGCTGCCTCCTATCCCATATATCCATCCCATATCTTGGATATGTTGTTATGTCTCGCAGCTGAATCCCGCCCTCTTGGGCGGGAGCCTGCAGTTCCTGCCTCCTTTTTCCTTCTTGACTGCTTTCGGCTCTTGCTTCAGCTGGCTCGGCTGCTTTTGCCTTCTTCGCTTCGCTTTGCTTCGCTCTGCTCTCCGGCTGCCCCTGCTGCCGTTTTTCTTTCCCCCCGCTGCTTCTGTTTGTTTTTTTTTTCCCTCCTTCCTTTCTCTCCCCCTCCCCCCCCCAAGGTTTGAACCGGCTCCGGACCTGACCTGACCTGAGAAGTTGGAGAAGTCCCGGGCCTGCCAGAGATGCGTCAGCACCCTCCCCATCGTCACAGTAACCCATCTTTTCCCACTATTCAGTGTTGGGGAGTGTATTTTTGTCAATAAACCGGTTTTTCCACTTTTCTCCGAGGTATTTTCCTTCCTGAACCCAGGGCTGGGGGGAGGAAGGGGTGGTTGAGGTTTGGTTTAGGGGACTCCTTTTGGAGGTTCTTCCCTAATTTACTCCAAGCCAGGACACAATTCTTAAAGCCCGACCCGTGGAAACTGAGCATCACAGCTGGGGCCAGCCCTGGCTGCCCTGGGAACAGCCTTGGGAGCGGGGCCCTGGCTGGGGGCTGTGGGAACCTCTTCCCTCTGGTGCCCAGGGACAGGAGTGCAGGGAACGGCTGCAGCTGAGTCAGGGCACGTTTGGGTTGGGTCTGAGGAAAAGGTTTTCCTCCAGAGGCTGCTGGGGCACTGAGCAGGCTCCTAGGGAAGGGTCCCAGCTCCAGGGCTCTCTGAGCTCCAGCAGCGTTTGGACACCGCTGCCAGGCCCAGGCTGGGATTGTTGGGGTGTCCTGTGCAGGGCCAGCACTTGGACTCCAGGATCCTGATGGCTCCCTCCCAACTCAGCCAATTCTGTGCTTCTGGGATCCCCTGGCCCTGGGAATGGGACTGCAAATGGTTCCCTGGCAAGGGACTCTGGCTCCAGGCCTGAGCTGGGATGGTCAAGAGCCCAGTGCTCAGAGGCAGTCCCAGCCATGCCATGGGGACATCCCAGGGCACCTTGGGCTGCAGTGGCACCCATCTGTCACAGGCACTCACGGGGGCTTCACGGTGACATGCCAGGAGTGCCCAGGCTGCCAAAGAACCGGGATGTCCCAGACACTCACAGGGCTTCCTGTCATGGGCAGAGTGGGAGCTTCAGGCCAAAGCTTCATTTCTTCATTGGAGAAACTCCTGCTGAGTCATGAGGTGGAGAAATGAAACCCAACAGCCACCATGGATCCTGAAACCCCTCCAGGAGACCAAAAGTTCTAAGTTTCCGTCTAAGAGAGAAGACTGGAAGAGGCTGGATCCAATCCCAGCCCTAGACTTTGTCAAATGTGTATGTGTAAAAGATTGGAGAGGTGGAATTGAAACAAAATGCACTTTTTTCCCACAGGAGTAATGGTGGAATACCAGATATATATCTGTACATAGAGCTATGATTGATTCTGATCAGGATTAGGCAGATTTATTTACACCTCAGAGTAAATTAAAGAGGTAGTTACTCCACAGTATAGGAGCTATAACAATTAACAGAATATAGTGCTCTAGGAGGCAGTTTTGAAGTAAACAGGGCCTTGCTGGAGATGTTGGAGCCCATTGCAGCCAGAGCCTCCTGCTCCAGCAGGAACTGCCTTTCCTGTGCCAGGACCAGGGCAGATCCTGCTGCAGGAAAAGCCCCAGGCCAGCCCCAGCACAGTGAAGGGCTCAGGCACAAGGGCAGAGTGCCGTGCTGGGAGCTGTGCCAGGGAGAGCCTGAGGCACCAAAGGCACCTTGGCAGCAGCAGCTGCTCCCAGGCCATGGCCAGAAGCCTCCCTTGGCCACCCGGCCTGGTGGCCACCACTGCAGAGCTGCTGCTTCAGGGCTCATTTGTGCCTGGGCTCTGCCCCAGCCCACAGAGTGTCACCTCAGCCCTGACTCTGGCACAGCTGCTGTGCCTGAGCCCTGCAGAGCCTAAAGGTCACCTGTGTCCCCCTGGCTCTGGCAGCCCCTGGGGCAGGGGGGAAAGGCCAGAGAAGAGGCTGGCTTTGGCTGCTGGATGTGGGCTCCAGCAGAGACAAGGAGGAGTCAAGGGAGTGGATGGAGCCCAGTGAGCAGCCCCTTGTCCCCATGCAATCCTGGGATGGTTTGGATGTGAAGAGCTCGGCAGTGCTCATCTCCTCCAAACCCCCGCCATGAGCAGGGACATCTTTCACCAGATCAGGTTGTTCAGAGCCCTGTCCCAGCTGGACTGGAATGTTTCCAGGGATGGGGCATTGACCACCTCCCTGGGAACCTGTCCTGCTGGAACACCAACCTCACCATCAAAAATATTCTCCTTATCTCTCCTCATCTGAACCTCCCTTCCTTTGGTTTAAAACCACCATAACCCTCTGTCCTATTGGGACAGGCCCTACTCAAACATTTGTCCACCATTGCATTCCCAATGAGCCAGGTTTCCATGGCAATTGGCAGGACAGGTGAGCCAGGTGTGGTGTCCCAGGGAGGGCTGCCATGGAAACAGTGGCCAGCACTGCCCCTTTCTGTCTGCCTGAGCTGCCTTTGGCCCTGGCAGTGGCGTTTGCTGCTGGTTCCGCAGTGCCTGAGCAGCCAGCGCGGCACAGGGCAGGTGGCCATGGCACAGCCCCCAGCAAGGGATCCCCTCTGCCTCTGGCCACTGACACCAGCCCTGAGCAAGGGGCCCAGGCAGTGGGCTCAGGCCACTGGCCATGGACACAGCCCCTTGCCATGGCCCAGGGCAGCTTGGGGTGATGATCCACCCTCACTCCTGGCCCAGGGCAGGCCTGCAGTGCCCTTCCCCACAGCCTGTCTGCACAGAAGCACTTCCAGGGCTCTCTGCATTTCCCTTGCCCTCACTCTGGCCTCACTCATACACCTCCCAACAACCCACCTGCAGCTGGGAGCTGCAAGGAGTTCAAAGCTTGTCTGTCCTTCAGGAGTTGGTCTAATTCTGCCTTCAACCAACTCTGGATTTGTGTTTATTGCAAAACTTCCTGTGTGTCTAAATCATTCGTTGCATGGTTGTGCCTTGGGAAGGGGAAACTCCTTGGTGGCCCCTTGGCCTTGGCACACACTTGAGGAGGGTGTCTATTTTCAATCGGGAAACTTAAGAGTTTTAGATTGCATAAGATATAAATAAAGAGGAAAACCCCTCTTTGCCTGGGTGCAATCAGTTCTCTGAGCAAAGCATGGGACCAGGTGAGTGAGAGAAGATCAGGATGTCGTTGGGGAATGGGGAGCAGGGTTGTTTACACGAGGTCAGATCTCTAGGCAGAGCTCCTTTGAGCAAGCCACACCTTAGTAGATGCTTTGCATTTGCCACTTCTGTAATGAAAAGAGAAATAAAACACACCCTTGAAAAGAGCAATACATATTCCTGAGAAAGTCTTTCATATATTTCTCCATAAGACTACAATAAAAGACTTCCTAATGAACAGCAATTGACCAGAGGGAAATCAAAGTGAAATGAATAAAATGTAAGAGATTCCCATTTTCTTACACAGTCTGTCATTTGTTAAAAAGTTGTACTGTTTCAAATATTATGCCAGTTGTAAACCGGTCTGTTAAGCTGTTTGTACCAAAGTTTGTACCCTCAAACATCTTATTCCAAGTTGTATACCCCCTCTAAAACCCCGGGGTCCCCCCCCCCTTCTGTCGGGCTAGGCTGTCGCCGTTCCCTGCCGGCTCCTCGAACTGCCGGCCCCGCCTAATAGGAAAATCCAAGGACTTCCATGGTGCACCGCTCCAAAACCGAAGTACAGTTGCCGGTAAACAGACCCAAAAGCCGCGACCCAGCACCAAATCCAGGTAAAAAGGGAGGCACTACAACACCGAGAAGACCCTCAGCTACCTAAAGACTGAATTCTGCTTCTGCCGCCTCGCCACGACCACAAAGGGACTGGGAAGAAGTGACACCCCTAGACCACACGAGCCCAGTTGGGTTCCTGGGGATTCTCGCGAGACCGGAACCCCCGACTCTGCTGCGGGGAGAGCAGCAGATTCGCCTGACATCTGATCCTCAGCGGCGACAGGAGCGAGGGCGGCGACAGGAGCAGCGGCGGCGCAGGCGACCCCTCGAGTTCCCCCTTTAAAGAGCTGACTAATAAAGGCTTTTCAAAGGAGCAGGTCTCCTGGCCCAATTTATAACAATTTGGAGGCTCGCCGGGATCTAAGCCACGCCCAGAAGAGGACCAGGACGGGAAGGCGCAGCCCGACCTCGGACCTCCGGGACAGCTGGACATCCCGGACCAGAGGACAACGCTCGCCAGCCTCGCGGGACGCCACTGAGCAGCATCGGTAAGAACAACCGGTGGCGGGAGTGGAGACAAGCGAATGTGGAGTGAATGGGGGGGGGGCCGGCAGCTCGGACCCCCCAAAGCAGGAAGCGAGTGAACTGGGAGAGACTGAGGCGTCTCCAGGGGCATAGGCGCCCCCCTCCGGACGTGCGGAGGAGAGAGTGAGTGGCACGTCAAAGCAGTGGGTGACAGAAAAGGCTTGGGCCAATTTCAAGCGTGCAAAAGGGCTTGAGCAGTGTAAAGCACGCACCACACTGGCTGAGGCTACGGCCCAGAGCGTCTGAGTACCGGCTGGGGTAGCAAAGATAAGCTGCTTTTGGGGTGCTTTGGAGACTGGCTGGGGTAGCTGTCGGGGTGCTGGGAGAAAAGAGTCTGCATTGGTCGGGGGTACCCAGAGAAGAGGTACGCTGTCCGGGTGCAGAGGAGTAAGAGTTAAGGGAGTCCCAGAGTGTGAGGGACTTTTAGGTAGGGGTAGTGGCTGAGGCCCTAAGGGCGGGTCACCAGGCTACCTGTGGGGCATTCCGAGCACTGGCAGGGGTAGTGCCCAAACCCTAGGAGAGGGTCCCTGGGGCTACTTACGAGTGTTCAAAGAGTGAGTGAGAGTTAAAATTTGGGCTGCCCGCCTTTAAACTTATGTGTGTGTAGGGGCACCTTAAAGAAGTTTAGTTAAAACAAAGTCAGATAATTTTGCTTTGTATTGCCCTGAAGTAAAGTTTCTGTCAGGGTAAGAGCACTGTAGTTTTTATTTGAAACCCAGTGAAAATGGGGGCATACATAAGTAGAGTGGAGCCAGTTGAGGAGAAAAGAGAGAAAAAGATAAGAAATATTCCACCAGACAGTCCACTAGGACAAATGTTAGAACTATGGGAGGTTGATGAGGCCACTAAAAGCTTAGACAGAATCAAGATGATCCATTATTGCATAGAAGCTTGGCCTAAGCTAGATTTACCTGAAAGATGGCCATGGTGTGGAACTAGAGACCCCCGGATGTGTTCACAATTAACTCAATACTTGAAATATCGAGGAGATTCAAGTATTGAACAGATACCCTATGCTATCTGTTGGCAAAAACAAGTAGTCAAAAATAAAACAACAAAAATATGTAAGTTACAGCAAGGGAAACAAAGGAATGAAAAGCAGAAGAACCAAAAAGAAGCTAGCCATAATTGGGACCCCTTAGAACATTTGCCTCCTCCTACAGTTTATCCCGAAGTAATCCTCCAACCTCACCTAAAAATCATACCTTCCCAAACTGTAATCCCTGTTCCTTCCCCAGCTTACCCCCCTCCAATTTATAACCCCTCTTACCCTCTGCCATTCCCTAACACTGGTCTAACCTCCTCTCCTTCACCATCCACAATCCCTGCACCCCCTCACAGCTGGGAGTTAGGTCTGGCACCTAACAATGCATCCTGTCAGGCAATAAAAAACCCAGAAAGTTACCCTTACAGTAACACCAGGTCAAAAACCAAACTCTTTCCCCTAAAGGAGGTCCCATTGGGTGGGGCAGTTGGAGGAATAGGATTTGTCAATACACCTTTAACAGCGTCAGAAGTCAGAAGTTTTAAGAAAGAGCTGGGGAATCTAGTTGAAAACCCAGTGAGAATTGCCAACCAGATTGACCAGTTTTTGGGCCCAAATATTTATACATGGGGAGAACTAAACTCCATCTTAAATATACTATTCAATCCAGACGAGGTTCGGCTGGTTAGGGCAGCAGGGATGCGCATCTGGGAAAGAGAAAACCGAATGGGCCCACCCGGTGACCAGAAGTTGCCAATAGCTGACCCAGGGTGGGACCCAAACAGAGGAGAAGAGAGGAGAAATATGGAAGATTATAGAAACCTAATGATAAGAGGTATTAAAGAATCAGTTCCTCGGAGTAGCAACACCAAATTAGCTTTTAACAGGATGCAAGAGAAAGATGAAACCCCAGCAGCCTGGCTGAGCAGGCTCAGATGGAATTTCCAGCAATATTCTAATTTGGATCCAGATAGCCCAGAGGGACAGATATTATTAAAGTTACAGTTTGTCACAAAATCCTGGCCAGATATCAAAAAAAAACTTGAAAAGATGAAAGACTGGCAAGACCGAGAAATAAATGAATTATTAAGGGAAGCCCTAAGAGTATACCTTAGGAGAGAAGAAGAAAAAACAAAGGCAAAAACCAGGATTATGGTAGCCGTGGCCAGGGAAAGTGTAAAGGATCTCAGAAAGGATACTAAGAGTGAAAGAAACACAAAATCTTTACCAGGAAAGGTAAGAGAAAGGAACCCACCACCTTGGGATACTCTTCAGAGACCAGGAGAGACCCGAGCCTGTTATTATTGTGGAGAAATAGGACACTTTAAGAAACATTGCAAAAAAATGTCATTTAATGAGACTGTCATGAGGGAACAAGAGGCATTAGAAAAATTATTGAGGAAGGAGGTCAAGGAGGATTGGGGGTGTCATGGGCTCTATGCGTTAGGGGACCCCATGAAACATCAAGAAGGGCCCATAGTAAATTTTGAAGTAGGTCCCCAACATGAAGAGTTTGAGTTTTTAGTAAATACTGGTGCAGATAAATCATGTATTAACCAACTTCCAGCTAAAATTGCGATTAGAAGAAAGACATGTGGAGTCCTAGGAGCAGAAGGGGAGCCTTTCAAGGCTTCAGTTATAAAAAATGTAGAAATTAAAGAAAATTCCAAAAGATGTGTCACTAATTCGATATATCTACCCAAAGTAGACAGTAGCCTGCTGGGAAAGGACCTGCAAGTTCAGTTAGGAGTAAGGATTCTTCCTAGAAAAGGAAGAATGGTGCTACAAATCATGAGGCTGACTGTTAGAGACTTAGGAGAAGTCAAGCCAGAAGTCTGGGCCGAGGAGGGAAAATATGGATATTTAGATAGCCCACCTATAAAAATAAAAATGCAAGAAAATACGCCTCCTATAAGGGTCAGGCAATATCCTATTTCTCTGGAAGGGAAAAAAGGACTAACCCCAGTTATAACCCATCTACTCACAGAAAGAATATTAGAACCTTGTACGTCACCCCACAACACCCCTATTCTGGCTGTAAAAAAAGCAGAAAATAAGTTTAGATTAGTGCAAGACCTAAGAGAAGTAAACAAAAAAAACAATTACCAGGCACCCGGTGGTACAAAACCCCTACACACTCCTGAGCAGGATCCCTAAAGAACATTCCTGGTTTACTGTAGTAGATTTAAAAGATGCTTTTTGGGCCTGTCCTTTGGCAGAAGGAAGCCGAGATTGGTTTGCTTTCGAATGGGAGTGCCCTGAAAGTAAGAGAAAGCAGCAACTAAGATGGACTCGTCTTCCTCAAGGGTTCCCTGAAAGCCCAAACCTTTTCGGGCAAGCCCTAGAAGAGTTACTAAGGCAGTTTATCCCTAAAAATAATGTACAAATCCTGCAGTATGTAGATGACCTCCTAATATTGGAGAGAGAGAAAGATAAAGTGAAAAAAACCAGTATTAATCTCCTAAATTTTCTAAGGGAAAAAGGCCTCAAAGTGTCAAAGAACAAATTACAGTTTGTAGAATCACAGGTCACATGCCTCAGACACCTCATCGGGGAAGGGTGTAAGAAATTAAGCCCTGAGAGAATCTCAGGTATACTCTCAATCCCAGCTCCAACCACAAAAAGAGATATAAGAAAATTATTAAGACTATTTGGTTATTGCAAGCTATGGATAGAAAAATATTCCCAAAGTGTTAAATTTCTCTATGAAAAGTTAGTCCAACCTGAACCTGTAAAATGGACAGATAAGGATGAAGAACAATTGAAAGACCTAAAGACAAAATTGTCTTCAGCCCCTGTCCTGAGTCTCCCAGACCTTAAGAAAAAGTTTGACCTATTCATTAACTCTGGAGGGGGAATAGCTTATGGAGTATTAACCCAAGAATGGGGAGGACACAAAAAGCCTGTCGCATATCTTTCCAAACCTTTGGATCCAGTTGCAAGAGGGTGGCCGGCTTGCCTCCAGGCTGTAGCAGCCACAGCTGTTCTTGTAGAAGAAGCACAAAAACTGACACTGCAGGGAAAAATCATTGCACACACCCCCCATGATCTCAGGACAGTGTTGAGCCAAAGGGCTCAACAATGGCTGACTGACTCTAGAATTTTAAAATATGAAGTGATTTTAACCGGCACCAGTGATTTGGAGCTAATCACATCAAAAAGTCTAAATCCTGCCCAGATCCTCTCAGGGGAACCCACACCAAACTTAGAGCACAATTGCCTGGAAATCATAGATTTACAAACAAAAGTAAGGGAAGATCTTGAAGATACACCTCTACCATGTGGGAGGGTGCTATTTATTGATGGATCATCTAGGATGACAGAGGAAAAGAGAATATCAGGCTATGCAATAGTTGAAGGTACAGAAAAGGACAATTTAAAAGTTATAGAAAAAGAAAAACTGCCCCCCCATTGGTCTGCCCAGTGTTGTGAAGTCTATGCCCTCAAGAGGGGACTAGATTTATTAGAACAAGACCAAGGTACAATCTACACAGACTCAAGATATGCATTTGGAATAGTACACACATTTGGAAAAATCTGGGAAGAAAGAGGCTACCTAAATTCAAAGGGAAAAAATCTGATACATAAAGAATTAATTAAATTTGTATTAGAATCTCTTATGAAGCCCCAAGAAATAGCAATTGTACATGTCAAAGGACATCAAAAAAAGGACACATTTGAAGGAAAGGGCAACCAAGTAGCTGATCAAGCAGCCAAACTAGCAGCTCAAAGGCTGGGAGAACCAATAAAAATTCTTACTTTAAATGATGTACCAGCTAACAAAGTTAGTGAACCCATATATGATGAAAATGAATTAAGAGAAATAAAAAAGTTAGGTTTACACCAAGGGAAGTGGGGGGAATGGCTGACCCCAGATGGAAGAAAATTCCTAAATAAAGTAATAGGTCGAAAAATGCTGGCAGAAATCCACAGCCTAACCCACTGGGGCACCCAAGGGTTGTGTGATCATTTCCTGAGAGAACACCTATGTGTTAGAATCTATAACCTGGCCAAAGCAGTTACTGAAGGATGCCTAATTTGTCAAAAAGTATATCAAAAAGTAATGAAAAAGCCCACACCAGAAGGAAAACAAATAGCATTAAGACCCTTTCAAAGCATACAAATAGACTTCACAGAAATGCCTCCAATACAAGGACATAAGCATCTTTTGGTTATAGTTGATCACTTAACGCATTGGGTAGAAGCCTTCCCTACAAAAAGGGAAACAGCACAAGTAGTAATAAAGATACTACTAGAACACATCATCCCCCGATATAGACTGATAAATAACATCGTTTCAGACAGAGGCCCCCACTTTGTAGCACAAGTCCTGCATGATATTGTTAAAGCCTTAAGAATGAAATGGCAGTTACATACACCCTGGCATCCTCAAAGCTCAAGAAGAATTGAGAGAATAAATAAAACCTTCAAAAATGTATTAACTAAATTAATAACAAAAACTGGAATGAATTGGCTAAAATGTTTGCCCCTAGCACTCTTGAAAATCTGAGTTCGGCCAAGGTCAGACATAGGGGCTTCACCATACACAACTATCCCGAATAAAAAACCATTGCCACTTCCCAGTGACTCTGATACCCCAGCAAAGAATCCCTCCAAATAGACCCAGACACACTTAAAATAACCTTCAAAAGACAACCAAAGCCCAATTAGAAACAAACAAACAAACAAACAAACAAACAAACAAAACCCAAAAAACCCGTTGTTCAAAATCTTTCCAAGTTGTTATCAAAAACTGTCATTTAAAAATGTTCTCTGTAAGTTGTTCTAAGTGTTAAGCTGTTTTAAAAAGGTTGTGATAATAATATCATTACAGATCTCTTATAGGGCACACCACAGAAAGCCTAATCAAAAACTGAACAAGTGGGGGCACACTGAAAGAAACTCCATAAAGCCAGCTAAATAACTTCCCCAACCCAAGAGGCAAGACCAGGTGAGATCGAGATAATGGTTCATACTGGACTCTTGGGAGGACTAATTATAGTCCTATTGATGAGCAAACCCGCCGAAGGAGCATGCTCTAAGAATGACTATCCCACTTCCCTAACCCAAGAGGCAAGACCAGGTGAGATCGAGATAATGGTTCATACTGGACTCTTGGGAGGACTAATTATAGTCCCATTAATAAGCAAACATGCCAAAGGAACATGCTCTAGGGGCTACCATCTCATCTATGATGAAGAGAATCTGCAGTCCCTTATAAGAGTTCACACTCACATGAGTCCCATGTGTTTTAATATAACCCAAGTAAAAAATGAAAAACAATATTGGATGGCAAAAATTGCTGCAACGTTTATGCAGCACCTAACTAGAGAGTGCCCTATAAGAGAATTATTTTACCAAAAAAAAAAAAAAAAAAAAAATTAGACAATCCAAAAGGAGTTGCAAATTTAATAAAAGAAAAGCCACTGAATGAAATTGATGAACCCCTTAATAAAAACTTACCTATTGACTTA
>NW_027077136.1:0-22019 GCF_009819655.1 Sylvia atricapilla | reverse complement strand
AGAAACATACAGGTGACAAGAGAGACACACAGGATAACACAGGGCCAGAAGCTGGAAATATCTGTGGGCTTTTTAGTGAAAAGAAGAAAAGGGGAGATTATTCCAGGACATCCTCTTCAGCTCCTGAAGTGACTGAATGCCTAACTTCCTCCCTGGATCCTTTTGTGGCTCAAGCAAGAGCATTAGACAAGAGCATCTCCTTGGAGCTGAAGCTTTAAGAGCAGATCAGTGGAGGGATATCTCAGGGACATGTCCCTCTGGACATCTTCACTGGGACCCTTGTCTTCCCCAGGAGGCAGTGATAGGTGCCTTGAAGAGGACAGGGTGATGTCCCTCAGCCAGGGGAGAAGGGAGGGATGGAGATGGCCATCCTAAGGCAGCTTGGATGCTGGACTTATCTCTCCAAGGTTGTATGCTGAGCCCCAGGGCCAAGAGAGGAGCTGAGAAGGGGAGAGAGCCGGGGGTGGAGGTGGGCAGGAACCCCCTGGCCACGGTCCAAGAGAAGCCCAGTGTGGTACCTGCAGCCCCCAGTCAATCTCCTCCACGTCCAGTTGGAAGCTGGGGCACGAGGCCTCCCCAGTCACCACCACCTGGTAGGTGGGGCCTCCCTGCACGTGGCACCGCGCCGTGACACGGGCCACGATGTTGGCGTGGCCAAAGAAGGTGAAGGTGACCAGCTCGCTCTGTCCCGGCTGCAGCTCACCCCACTGTGGCACGACATCAAACACCTGGAGGGAGGGGAGAGAGATTGAGGTGCTGAGTGTGGAAATGGATGCAGAAGAGCAGCTGTGCCTTGGAGCAGAGCACAGTCATAGCTGGAGGGGCCGATTCCCCAAACACAGCCAGAATCAGCCCAATCTCATCCTGCATCCATGCCACTGACCAGTGGAGGGACCACGGGGAAAATCTTCTCCCATAATCACTTCTCCATGAGTATACACTCCATTAAGGTAAACTGGAATGTCCCCTGGCAGCAAGAAATTCTCTCTGCTGCAGAACTTGTGTTTGGAAACATTTCTCACTGCCTTCAGAAAAACAGGAGACGTGGAGGTTGGAGCCCTTGGAGCCGGGGGAAGGAAGGCTCATCCGACTTCTGAGGCTTTTCCCCCTCTCTCTCATTTACGTGCTGCTCTCCCACGCTGGCTGCTCCAGCCAAAGTTCCCACAACAATTTCCTGGCAACCACCTGATGAGGTAAATGGGAGCAATGCCCTCCACAGGTGCTGCACAGGGGCCATCTTGGGCCGGCCCTATAGAACATCCCACGTGGCCTCTCCAGGGACCAGTTGCTTCAGCAGAGCTTTGTGATGGGCTTGGAGGGATGTGAGGCCCCTCCCTCAGTGGGCAATGCTGAGGCCACCAGTGGGAGTGGGGCTACAGAACTGCCTTCCACACTGGGAACGTGCAAGTGAGACAAATTCCCACTTACCTCCTGCATTCTCACGTCGTGGTGCTCCACCCCTGAGAACTGACTCAATCCCCTCTTCCTCACTGGCCTCTGAGACTCCATGAAAGTGGATGGAACAGAAGTGGACAGCTCCTGGAAAACAAGCACCACGGGCTGCAGTGAGCAGCAGGCTGGTCTGAGCAAGATCACTGTGCTGCAGGCTCCACCACCTCAGCACACCAGGAGCAGCTGAAAAGGGAGCTGGGCACAAATCAAGTGCGAAAATGTCCAGGCCATCAGTCGAGGGTGGGTCCAAGCCCACCCACAGATGAGATCTGGGCTCCATCTGCATTTCCTACATCAAACTTGCACAAGGGACCTGGGTGCCCCCAGCAGTCAGGCAGGGAGGGTTGCAACTACATCATCTCTGAAAGTCCCTTCCAAGCCAAACCATTCCAGGATTCTAGGATGGTTACTTGAATTTCCCTGGTTTCCTTGAGCATACGTGGCAACAAGCAGGAAATAAAGATGATCTTATGCTTCTGTCTGAAAACATTCAGCCACACTTTTCGCTGCATCTACAGGGCTTTGTTTCTCCTGATTCAGAAAAACTGGGCAGAGTTAAAACAACTGGTATTTGTGTGTGAGCAGGTACAACCCCCCTCCTTAATGCCAACGCTGGGGCTTTGAGAAACTCTTCTGCTTCCTTACATTTTTTTTTAATTATTACCCCATGAGCAGCCTCTGTTCCCCATGATGCAGAACAAGGGGCCATTTCCCACTCCAAAGTACTAATGTTCACCAAATTGGCCAGTTGGCAGATCAAAGGCCTTTTTCCTTGTTTGGAGGAAGACACAGTGACTTTGCAAAGTCTTGCTTTATAAAAGACAGCTCGAGAGCTGTGACTGCAATCCCAGCTTTCAGGTGAAGGCAGAGATGTGAGCACTCTGGCTGTGCTGGGAAGGGGCTACAGGGAGATCAGGACTCTTCATGGCTTGACACACAAAGGAAGCTGGAAGCCATCTCATCATGATGCAGATAAAGACCCCATTTTACATTATACAGCAAATAAACAATAGCAAAATCCCCAACTCAGCACAGGTCTGTAGGGTCTGAGTGGGCTTCTCTGAGCAAAAATTTCCCTATTTCTCCCTGCCCAGACACCCCATGTCCAGCTGTCACTCTCAGGGCACAGAACAGAAGGGCAGCAAAAAGGGAGGTTGGCACAAGCATGACGTTATGGTGGCAAGCTGAGGAGGCAATGCAAGTGGTAGATGCCCAAGAAGATCTACCTTTGATTCCAGGGAGTCCTCTGCATCTGATAGCTGCTGGTCACTATCCTCCTGGTCACTGTCCACCTGGTCACTGTCCTCCTGATCACTGTCCTCCTGATCACTGTCCACCTGGTCAGTGTCTTCCTGATCAGTGTCTTCCTGATCAGTGTCCTCCTGATCACTATCCTCTTGGGCAGGACCTTCCTGGTCAGAATCCTCCTGGGCAGAATCCTGTATTGTTTCTGAGGTTTCAGTTGTCTCCTCCACACTTTCAGTCTCTCCCTTCTCTGATGACTGGCGTTTGAATTTAGGTGGTGGAGGCCTGAACCTGGAACATAACATAACTGTGATCATCGACGTGTGGTGGGAGAGAGGGATGCCTGCAAGAGCAGCTCCTCACTGGGATGCAGCCCTGGCTGGGTGCTGGTGTGGTGAGCTCAGTGACAGCCACTCCAAAACCAGGCTGGAGCAGCTCCATGCTGGGAGCAGCACAGGGATGATGCACACACCTTATGGTGTTCACCTTGCTGTCTGTCCAGAAATGACCAGTGGTACTGGACAGGAATTGGGCTGCAGTTGGTCATCTCCATATAGAGCATTTGCTCAGTGTCATTTATGATGCAGCCAAAGTCCACGGCCTCGGCCTCAAGATGGAGATTTGGGAAGAAGACTTCTCCCTGCACAGTGAGCTGCTCCTCATGAGGATGCTCCATGAAGCGCATCCTGAGAACCCTCTTTGCCACCCCGGCTGTGCAGGTTGTCCTCATAAGCTGGGTTAAACTGGATGCAGAGCTGAAGCTCCTCCCCTACATCCAGTGTCATGGGCTGCAAGGAGATGAGAGCATTAATCACCTTTGTGATCAAGGTCCCAAGGCCTGACAGCAGGAAACAGTAAACGTTCAAAGTGTGACCCCCACAAGTGTGGGCTCCTCAGTCCACCCTCATTTCTTTGCAGTGAGGATCTGTCTGCAGACACCACGCTCTGGTCTGAGATTCTCTCAGGCTCACATTTCTGTGCTCAGCAGCAATACAAGGGGTGATTTCTGGAGAGCTGGGATGCTTTCCCAGGAGACACCTTTACTGCACAGCTTTGCCCCAGTCTGTTTTCCTGCTCCCCTCTCCTCACGTTTTAGAGCCAGCATGGATGTTAGCAATTCAGATATGATTTTGATTCCTTCAGCAGCTCTGCTGAGGCAGATCAGGCCAATCCACTACTGACACGACAGAAGAAACTTCTGGAGGACCTCCCCAGAGAAGTGCACACCACCATCCCTTCTTCAAACCCCACTGAACAAGCACACAGAGGCTCACCTTGGAATCTGCAGGGAGGGGCTGCTGGTCCCACTGCAGATTAGGAATGGCTGCTCCAAGTCCAGCACAAAGCTCAGTGGCAGTGAGCAGGTGTTTTTATAGACAAAGGCTGGTACTGCAGCATCAGGACATCACTGGGTTTCTACAGAAACAGGAGACAAGGGAACACAGCCTCAAGTGACCACAGACCTCCTTCCTTTCCCTTCGGATGCATTTCCCATTTTTCAGCCCCAGAAGTGCACATATTTCAATTAACTTCCAGCCAATTTATGAGTTACACCTTTAAATGCCAGCACGCAGTCCAGAGTCTTACCTTCACCACACGGAAAGTGATTGCTCCGGGTGACATTTGCACAACAGGGCAATGAACTTGCAGGTGACATCCACTTGCATTGATCAGCTTCTTTGCTCTCTCTTCCCCAACATAGCAGAACAGCAGCCGCTCCGTCACCTCCTGCACACAAGATGCACTCGTCACCCGGGTGTGCTGGCAGGCCAAACAGCCCACACTGGCTTGCCACCCCTCCATGGGCCTATTCCTGTCATTTATTATTAGGGACTCTAGTTAGTCTCTGCTCTCGTCAATAGCTCGCTTTTCTTTCTGTGCTGCCACCCATTTTATTCGAAATATCTGTGCTCAGGGTCCTGAGCCAGGCAAGGCATACAAGACTTAGCTGGCAGCTTCTCTGCAGAGTTTCGTTTCCCCTGGAAAGAAAGGTCCAGGTAGGAGAACACCCCAAGACTCTGCTAAAATCTCCCCCTCTGAGTTGCTCTCCAGGGATGCTGCAAAACCTGGCTGGCCCTGGGACACCAGGGCTGGCTGAGAGGCCGGGGCAAGCAGTAATAGAAAAGTTGACCCAAGTCAATTTGTCAATTGGAATTATCCCTGGGAACAGTTTCCTGCCTGGATGGACATGGCACTGATCACTAGAGCTGGCACACTGTGTTTTCCCCCTCCAGAACTCAGGGCTAGACATGTTTTGTCTTCAGAGGAAAAGCAATGCTGCTCCCAGACACTCCTACTATTCACAAGGCTTTTGTTTTACTGCCTGCTTCCCTCAGAAAAAACCCTTGACAGTACTTTAATTGACTTCCTGCCTGGGCTTCCAATCTAAGTGCAACTTGTTTTCTCTGCTCTTCCTTTCTGCCTCAGCACATGGCACCGTGACCCCTGTTTGCCCATAAGAGCAATACTTCCTTCAGCCTGTCTTTTGGGATCAGCAAGCTGGGTTTATGGTAGCTAAGGAAACACAAAAGAGCCTTGGCAAGTGATGGTGGCCAGCAAGGAAAGCAACTGGCCATAAAAGAGTTTCCTGAAGTCACCTGCTCCCTCTCGCAGGCAAATGTCAAGGGGCTGCGGAAGCAGCCCCAGCGGAGGGGATCTGGCAGGGAAGGCTCAGCCCTTGGCAGGGGCCTCACCTGGACAGTGCTGGAGTAGCCTTCCAGCACCACCTGCACAGTCTGGCCCGGCCTCAGGTCCATCTGCATCGGCTGCAGCTTGAACACGGGGCTGCCAGGCCTGGGTCTCTGGGGAGCATCTTTGGTGCCCCTGAGGGCAGGGCCACGAGGGCGCCGCCGGGAGACGCGGAAACCTTCGGTGCTCCAGTACAGCTGGTGGAGGCGGCGCCCTCTGTTTGTCAGCTGGAACTCGTAACGGCACGGACTGCAGCTGCAAGAGGAGCAGGGATGGGAAAGGTCATGGAAGCTGCTGCTGCCCCGGGATCACTCGGCTGCACCTTCACCCCGATGGCATTCCCTGACTGCACACTCTGCAATAAAAACTCCGCCCAAAAGGCTGCCCAGGCTCAAAGCTTCAGCCCTGCCAGGTCTTCCAGCTTTCCCATTTCTGTGGCTTTCCAGGATACCTAGCCACTCTCAGATGACCTATTTCTAAAGGAATTCCTGTGGCTTCAGGGAAACACAGCTGGGGCCTTGAGTATTGGAGAAGAGCAAGCCTGAAGGACTATGGAAAAATTGTTCCTTGCTGAACCCAGAGGAGAAGTGAAGCCGAGAGTCTCCTACCTGAAGTGGTAGTGCAAGTTGAGCTGCGGACCGAGAGGTTTATCACTGGCAATTGTGGTGCCAGTGCCCACAGCCTGCACTGAGATGAGGGTCGTGGGGCTGTTCTCAGTGAACACCTTCACCTTGTCCTGGAATTTCTCAGTGTCATTCAGGTTTGCTATGACAGTCACAAGCACTTCGGAATTAGGGGGGACCACTCCTCTATTGGGTTCAATCCTCCAGCGTGAGCCTTTCCCAGCCTGTAAGACAAACCAAACACGAGCTTAGGATGGAAACCATGGGCCCTGCTCTGCTGTGAGGTGCAGGAGACAGGAAGGCTAAGGAGAGGAGTGTAAAAATCATACAGGTTTAATTTCCCTAAATGTCAGCTATGGTGTCTGGCAGCAGCAACTCTCCAAGAGCTCCTACAATGTGTATTTTACCTTCCTTTAACTGACTCAGGTCATGAGCCCCGTTTTGCTCAACTCAAGGGATGCTCCTCCTCAGGAGAAGGTTATTTCCCCTCCTGGCTCTCTCTGGAGTGCTTGCCAAGGGAAGCTATTTACTCTCTCCTGGCTTCCCAACAGGAGAGTTGCTCTGCACAAAGGCTCAAGGCCGGAGGAAGTCAGGACTGCTCAAATCCCAGCCCAGCAGCCACACAGCTGGAGGACACTGCTGAGAGCCTGAAGAATAACTCTGCAAAGCCAGCTGAGGAAAACCTCAAAGTCTCCTTTCCCAAAGGGCCATCAGTGCTTCTCAGCAGCCCCTGAAGGACTGAGGCCCTCACTTCCCACTGACCATCAGCTGTAGAGAGGCCCCAGTGCCCTCTGCTTTGGAAAAGTCAGCTCTACATCGTTATAGCAGGGGAGGAAAGCAGGAGGAAGAAAAAAACCTTGCAAGACGTGCCCTCTGGGCATGGCATGGCCTTCCTAAGAATTCTCATCCTCTGCTTTCTCATGGACCTCCCTCTACAGATGGGACAAGAGAGCTGCAACAGCCCAGGTGGGGGGAGGAAAGGCCCTGCACCAGCACAGCTGTACAGACACAGCTCTGCAGGTCCAGCCCTGGTACAAGCATGTGAAGCCCATCCTTTACATGCCAGGCCCACCCAGCCAAGGTGCATTGCTCCCTGCAGAGGCTGAAAGCAGAATTTCACTGTGGAGTCAGGGAAAGCTGCCTTGGCAATCTCCTGCTTTGGGGTTATGGTTATGCCCCAAAGAGCTGGAAAAGCAGCAAGAGGAAAATTCACCCCACTCCTCCTTGGCCCAGGAGGCTGAGCCTGGACTCTCCCATAACACCCAATGCTTTATCCACAAACACAAACAAGTCCACAGTGTCAGGCTTGGCTTTAACCAGCTCCAGAAGCTGAAGCTACCCAATATAGAGATCAAATCTCTTTTCAAAGCTGTTTTCAAGCCTCTCCCACATGCCCCCTCCAGCAGGGAGCACATGCCACTCAGCCCCAAGCCATGTACCCTTCCTGGCTGCTCCTCCTGCCAGAGGAGCAGCTCCAGCTCCAGCCCTGCAGCTTGTCCCCCTGTGTAACCTCCACCAATGAAACAACCTTTCTCTGCAGGTGGTCCCTTCTGCAATGCTGCAGAGACTCAGACACACTGGGGTGCACAACCCTCACGGGTACATTTGTGAGCAACAGCCCTACTGGCCTGACCCACAGGAGTGGTGAAACTTGCCTTCCCACCAGCAGTCTGAGGGCACATCTCACACCCTGGTTTCTGCCATTACCAGAAGTCTGGCACAAAACAAGTGCAGATGGAATGGGGAATCCATGGGGAAATCCGTGCCCATCCAGCAGAAAAAGGGCCACAGGCTTCTCTTGATCTCAGAGCTCCAAAAACATGACTCGCACAGTTAAATATCTTCCACAAAATAAAGAGAGGACTTGCAAACATGATCCAGACTCATTTCTGCTCCAGCCTCTCTGCACAGTCTTTCACAGAGGTGTGCCTGGGATTCTGCCTCCTCTTGCTTGTGCTCAGATGGAATCTCTTGTCCACTCACACAGAACAACACAGAAACATTGCATACAAAAAACAAGTCAAGGGCTGCTACTAACCTGCCCTTTTCCCTGGAAAACAGCCCCACAGACACTTACCATCTCTGCCCAGAAGGATGCAGGAATGTCACTGTGATTGGAGATATAGAGCCTTTTGGAGCTGTCTTGTAAGACTGGGATACTGCCAAAGTTTATCTTCCTCGGATAGACATAGACAATGGGTCCGTGGCCAATGCACTCTAAATGGATTTTCTGTTGTAGGAAGAAGAGAGGAAAGAACAAAAAAAAAGACTCAACAAGGAGAGTTTTAAAAACTTAGCCAGCTCTAAGAGCATTCCTAGCCTGGGGATAATTGTGGCAGTTTGAAGTTACAAGTGATGCAGAAACAGAAGGCCTGGAGCAAGTGTGGGGAATGCAGTGATGCCACCTGAAAGCCACAAGCTCCTGTTATCAGGGGACAGAGAATTGCTGTTTGCCACACTTGCTTCTTCACACCTCCTCCTTTTTCCTCCATAGGAAATTGCTGTTTCCTCTGCCTCCTGCCTGCTTCATTCACTGCTCCATCTTGCCCCAAACCACTTTCCCAACTTCTGCTGCTGCACAGCCATCCCTGAACACCAAGTTCTTTAACTTTCACAAAGCTACACTGGTGGAACCAGCACAAGTCAGAAGCAAAGCAGGCTCTTCAGAGTAGAGAGGAGGCAGGTTAGCTGCCTTCAACTTGTGCTTAGGTGTATTCCTCATGTATAGGAGTAAGGGGCATTAATTAGTAATTGCATCATTCAAGCTGTATTTTTTCTTGGGAAAAAAAAAGTCTGAACTGACACCAGCATTGCAGGCAATGTGACACACAGGAAGAAGAATAAAAGCAGGAAGCAAATTTGTCCTCAGTGTTACTGCTACATACACACCCCCACATCCTGCAGCACTGCTGGCATTGGTGGGGTGCTAATGTCACAAATCAGACTATGGAGGGGTGAAGAGCATCCCTGCCTGGCAGACAGGGCCTGTATTTAGTAGTCACTCTTGCTGTTATGACATATGCCTCTTTTAGGAGCTCTTTTAGAATCTTCTTTAGAATCCTTAGAATCATCTTTAGAATCTTCAGAATCCTCTTTTAGGAGCTTTAGTTCAGGAATTGCTTGCCTCATCCATTTCCAAACTTGGTGGAAAAAACAAGCCGAGTCTGTACTCCAGATGCAAGTCGTGTGGACATTCATCTGTTTTTGGCTGGGCTTTTGCTGAGGAAATATGATGGATGTTTTTCAGATCGGAGGGACTTGGCTTTCAGAGAAGCCTCAATCCAGCTCTGCACAAAACATTCCTTCAGCGTAGTCTTGTACACAGTGCTTGCTTTAGCAGGACTCAGGGACATCCTTGTGTGGTTTTGAGCCGCTGTAATGAGGCAGCACTTGTGTTTGTCTGATAACAGGGCAGAGAGTGAGACTCTCTGGCTTTTAGGCTGGGGCTGTTATCCCATCTGCCAGATTTGTTACTCTGTGCTGCCTCAGGCACTGAGATTGCCACCCAGGAGGCTTCCACCTTTCCTCTTGTCTAGGCATAAGCTGCTGCTTGTGCCACCAGTGCTTTCTCTCCTTGTCCACACCAGCCAGAGATGACAAGCTCCTGGAAGAATCCTTGTACCCTTTTCCACCCACTGGGATGAGTGGCTCAAGGCACACATCTCCCCTTGCTCTCACCAGTGGGGATCCTTCTCTCCCAAACACGGCGAGCTCAGCAGTGACGTTGCACTCTCCCACCAACTGGGCCTTGAGTGTAATTGGGATCTCCACTGAGCTGTGAGCCTCGATAATCCCAGCTGGCACAGAGCTGGAGTACCATGCAGCAGCCTCCTCCTTGTGTTCCTAGAAGGAACAGAATCAAAAGCAGCTTCAGAACTGAGGAAATGTTAAACTCCTTCACATTTACCACAAGAGCAACTCAGACACACTTGTAAAAATTCTCAGGAGAAAGCAAAAAGGCAAAAAACAAGATGCAAAGTGTAGGTGCTGAGCATCCCCAGGGGGTCCAAAAGTTGCTGCATCCACAGACACACACTTCTGTGCTGACAGCTTCCTTGCATCAGATTTTCACTGCACTCTAAGCTCTTTTGACTTGAAGTCAAAGACTAGAATATAAACATCTTCCTCAAGAGGTTAAACTGCTTCCTAAAGTTTGTATTCAGGTTCCTGTTCTCAGAAAACCTTTAGGTTTGGACACAAACCATTTTATTCCCCTTTTATTCCCCTAATGACCCCTGAGTAACATTTGAGGGGAGGAGGTGGATGCAAGGCCAAACCTGAGGGAGAACACAGTAGCAGCCAGGGAAGTTGCTGTCATTCACAAGGGTCAGCCTCTCCTCGTAGGGCACCTGTAGGCAGCAGTGCTGGAACGTCACCACGGGGCTGAGCACTCGCAGGGGAGGAACCTTGCATCTGGGCAATGAGAAGGCCCCAAGGGAATTAGAGATGCTGAGAGCACTGAGAACTTTTGTCCTCCAAGAGCGTGGAATGGAGCATAAGGCATTTGTCAAGTCCAATAGAGATGTAATAGTCCTACAGTGAGGAATCCCCTTTAACTTCTTTGCACTCAAACACCTCTTGTCAAGGAGGGGCAAACCCTGAGGCTTCACTCTGCAGAGGCTTCCAAATGCCCAGGCAGAGCAGG
Source organism: Sylvia atricapilla (assembly GCF_009819655.1). NCBI lineage: Eukaryota > Metazoa > Chordata > Aves > Passeriformes > Sylviidae > Sylvia > Sylvia atricapilla. The sequence continues at coordinate 11,366 of NW_027077136.1, read as the reverse complement.
TGCCCTGTTCCAGAGCTGTCTTAGCAGTTTTGCCCCTTCTTTGCCCAAGGACCCTTGCAAGGACTCCTGTAACAGCCCCAGCAGCCCACGAGCTAGAAAAGGGCCTTAGGGCCACGCCTGGCTGTGAGCAGGGGACATCTCACCGTGGGCTGCTTTCCTAGCACTGTTGTCATGTCTAGATGGGCAGATCCAGCTCACTCAGCAATGCTTCTCCTTTGGAGCTGCAGCCAGGCAGCTGGTGCTGGATGCATGAGGAAAGACAAGCGGCTGCAAGAAAAGCCTTGGTACCTGGCTGTGAGGGTCAGTGCCAACACCTCCTTGCCAACACCATCCACGTCCAGCACCAGCTGCAGGTTGTAGTTTCTGACGGTGTTGGAACACAGGGTCACCTGGGAGAAGAGAAAAGAAGTGCAGCCAGCATTTGTTCACTCCCAAAACCTCATCACCCATGTGTGGTGTCCTCCAGTTCTTGTTCCATGGTATAGAAAGGGTGGATTCTGCCTTAATTCTTCTCCTGGTCCATAAGTAGAGCACAGTCTTTGGGAGTAACAAAAGCCTTCTGGCAATATCAGATTTGTTAAAGGGACTCCTTCTTCCCCTGACTACAACACAAATGCAGAAGAAGTCTGTTGTCTTGAACAGAATGAGTCCAGCTTTACAGCAGGAAGCTGAGGGCAAAGTGTGGCCCAGCTCATGCTGGGCAGTTCATGACTGCAGAGTATTTTCTGTCCCCACTGAAGACCCCTGCAGTGAATAGAACTCATCTACTCCCCAGCAGATGAGAAACGAGACCAGGAAGGAAAGAAAACTGATTTATACAACAATCTCTCTCTCTCTTTAACAGCAACCTTCTGTTTTCATCCTTCCTCTGCCCACTTGCAATCAAAGAAATCACTCTCAAAAACACAAGAATGCCTTCAGTGCTTGACCATATGGTACATGATTTCAGCTTGTGATTTTGGAAACAGACCAGTGCTCCTTCAGGAAGGTCCCAAGTAACCCAGCTCACAGAGGCCCCACACCAGGGCAGATCCTCACTCACACGATGTTTAGAGCTAAAGCCCTCCCCCACTCCAGTGAAGCTCCAGCCCCACCGGCTGGACCCTTCCCATACTTGGATATCCTGGGATCCCAGCCCACGGAGGGTCCCTCTGCAGGGACTTATGGTAAATTCCCTTGGCTTCATCAGACCATCAGCTTCCTTCCTCCAAGCCTGGCTACTGAGTTTGAGTTTCTGGTCAGCGCTGCAAACGCTGGGCTCTCCAGAGCCATCCCCAGGAATGCGGAGGGTGACGGCCACGGACACCAGGGAGGTGTTAAACAGGCAACACTTCAAGGTGCGAGGAAAACCTGAGAAAATGGCACAATTATCCATTTAGGCATCAATATCTCATCATTGCTGGTGTGAATATCCTGGTAGGCTAAAACTGTGCTTGGATTTCACCTCTCTGTCATCTGAACTACAGCTCATTGCAGTGGATACATGGCTTGGCTGGCCAGCTGTGTGTGGAGGAGACATCTCCCACAGCCTGCTTACCAAGAGTCATTTGAACATAGATGAGGGGAAAAGCAACTGCAGGCACAGCCCAGGGCTTCTCCATGCCCAGCAACAGTGATCACTGCCAGCTGCAGCAGTCACTCCAGCAGGGAGGCAAGAGAGGCACAAAAAGGACAAACGGCACAAACCAGGCACGAGAAGCACAAAAAGGATGTCACAATCCCAAATGTCACCAAGGTGACCATCCATCTGCAGACAACAGTCAGCAGCACAGTTAAAAGAAACAGAGATAAAACAGCTGCACCCAGCTGAAGAAGCCTTGGGAATGAAATCAGATTAAGCAGGATGCAGCTCCTCTTACAGATATTCCTTACATGTATATTCCTTACAGATATACATATTCCTGCCTGGTGCCATTTTTTATTGTGCCACTTATTCAAAAGGAAACCAGAAGTGGCCAAACAGTGAGATGACTATTCCTTTGGTCCTGTTTGATGTCACGATGGCAAAAGGCTACCTGAGGCACCAGCAGCCCTGGGGTTAACACCCAGAAGAGGCTGTGGTGGAGGAACACCACAGTGTGTGGAGTGATGAATGCTCTTATGTTCGAGTGCTCCATGTCAGCAACACACCAACCTTTCACCCTCTGGGGCGAGCCCAGGGCACACTCACCAAAGGGGACGTCACCGAAGTGGAGGGCGGGCACATCAAAATGGAAAGTCGGTGCTTTCACAGAGCCCCTGCAGGACAAAGGCAGGGAGGGAGTGGCTTTGTTAAAGGGAATTGCAAAGGGTTCGGGTGTCCTTAGGGAGGGGCTGCATAAAAGCTGCTGTCAGAGGCACCCTGGGTTTCCAGTCAACCCAGCACCCTGTGCTCAGCACAGCACCCACGAGGACAGGAGGCTGCCAAAGCAGAATGGTCAGCAGTTGACAGACTATCTGGGACAGGCCCTCGAGCTGCTGTGGTCCTGAGAAGTGAGTTTTACTTCTCCTATCCTCACTTTTCTTCTTCTTTTCCCACCTCTACCCTTTGCTGAGGGAGGATTCTATCCTTTGCGATGGCACCAGCCCGTGTCCTTGGGACAGTTCCTGCTGCACAGGTCCCTATCTCCCACATCAGCCCTTTCCTGGCTCTGGAAAGGAGGTACCAGAGCACTCTGCACAGGAGCTGGGAGCACAGCTTGTCCCCCACAGCATGGCCATGAGAGGGGAGCTGAGGCTGCTGCTGCCCCTTTGGGATGGATTATTAAGAGAGGTTTATAAACACACTGCTGCTGGAGCAGAATCACCCAGGCTGGCCCATCTCCAAAGCCCTGGGGGCCTTGCTGGCTGTTCAGGTGGGACATCCCAGAGCAGCTACTGCCCAAAGCTGATCCCTTTCACTGCCTGCCATGGCCCAAGGCAGAGGGAGATCCCTGCAGGGAGGAGGAGTCACTCCAGCCCCCAGGTACCACACAGGGCAGCAGGCACCCCCACACTAAGGCAAAGCCAGGATCAGAGCAGAGATTAAGACCTCAGGAAACACCTTTTTTCTCTGCCCAACCCCAAAATGAGGAAGGTGGGGGATGTCCCAGAGACAGCTACAGATGTGTCCACCAAGCTCCCAGAGTCCTTACTTGATGGTCAGGATGGCAGGCGTGGGAGATCCAGCCACACTGAACTGGAACTGTTCCTCAAAGTCCCCCAGGATGGTGGCACAGAAGGAGATCCTGATGGCCTCAGGCCTGCCCGGGGCCACGGTGCCCTCCTGGGGCAGGAAGGTGAAGCAGGAGCCCATGGCTGTGGTTGGAGGGATGAGGCTGAAGGGAGCCTCAATGGGCCCTCTGTTTAACAGGATTGCCTGCAGCAGCAGGAAAGCAAAATGGAAATGCATGAGGAATCTTCCTTTCCCACAGAAGGCAGAGTTACTTTGGAATTAAACAATTAACACTTGTACAAGGCAGAAGATGGCCTGTGCTTCTGCATGGCAAAAGCTGAAAAGTACAACTTAGAAATACACCTTTGTATGGCTTTGGGTTTTTCATGGAAAGCAGTGATAACTTCACCTAAACAGTGTCACTCTGGGGCTCTCCACATTGACCTGCAGCACAGAGAAGCTGCTCAGCATCACCAAGTTCATTCACACCCAGCCCTAAGAGCAACGCTGGGCATGGCAGCATTACCAGTGAAATCCCCATAGAGCTGCTGCTGCTGCTCCAGGTGTGCCCAACCCCAGCATGGGCAGGGCACGTTCAGCTTCCATTGCAGCCAACCTGTTTACTACTGCATGTAGGAGAAAGCAGAAGCAAAGATGTAGAAAGGCCCTTTGTTTCCCTCCCAGAAACACTTTGCTCTTTCTAGAGCCAGAGGTACAGCATGGCTGCAGTGTGGTGAGGGACTGGCCAGCAAGGGAATGCACTGCCAAGCACTTTGACCAGTGCTCACCAAGGAGAGTGGGTGACTTTGCTCTGACTCCCAGGAACAGGCAGGAGGGACTTGACTGCAAACTGTCTGCAATGGACTCAAACTCAAATGCAGCCACTTTGTTCCAGCTGCTTTTGGACAGCCTGAGCACAAAGGTGATTTGTGTCTGGGGCTGGAACAAAAGCCTCTGAACATGCAGCTTTTTGGCCCAGTGTTGCTTTCACGTGTCAAGCAGTTTTGCAGGAAGCCTCCCAGCTGATCTCCAAGGAAGACTGTCCAAAAGAAGGGATTGGGGTTTCATGAACAGCAGACACACTTTTCTGCATCAGAAAGGTGCAGAGTCCAAGAAACCTCCCAAATTTGACTAGTACTACAAGTACCCAAGTTGCCTGGAATTCCACAGGTCCACAAGGCTCACTGCTAATCCAGAAGCCACCAGGATCCACCCCAAGTCTGATGCTCACCTCATAGCTGTAGGTTCCTGTGACAAAAATCTCCCCAATGTCCAGTTCCTTAAAGTTGAAGCGGAGCCGGGGCCCGAAGCCTTCCCCTGTGATGTGCAGGGGCAGCCTGTTCTCACGGCCTGGGGACAGATGTATAGATCAGCACAGTAATTCCTTCTGCTTTCCTGCATTTTCCAGGCTGCCTTAGTGCTAGTCCCTAGCTCTGAGCTGCATGGGACCAGCTCCTGCTGTTCCAGGAGAAGATACAGAGCCTTCTCTTCCCTCAGGAGATATGGTACCTCCATAGAGACCATCCCTTCTTCTACCCCTATGTTGATAGTGAGTCTTTAGGAAAGGTCAGAAATTGTGTTCTTCCTCCATCTGGGTGCACCTCAGAGAGTGTTCTTCCCAAGGGAGAAGGAGCACACTAAATACAGGCAGCCCTCAGAACAGCTGAGAGGGAACAAATCAAAACGGAGGAGATCCCCTGGAAGCTGCAGGGACAGTGGGGATGTGCCAGCACTGCCCTGCTGACCACAGAGCCTTCCCAGCAATTCCACAGGAGCCCAGGGATCTGGGGGAGTGTTTGCACCTCGCCCTCCTCACTGTGCTGAGAGAGGCAGGGGGAGGAGCCGCACCTGAGATGTCGCAGTAAACTGCTTGCTCATACACCCGGGCTTCCTGGGGCTTAAAGAACACCATGATTTCAGCGGAGCAATTGGGCCTGATCTCGCCCTCCTAAAGCAGAAGGAGACAGTGAAACATTTATCTTCAAATGTCACAGTTCTTGTTTTCAACCGCAGTCCCGTAAGCCGTTATTTAGAGCATCACTGACAAGCAAGGAGTGAACAACACTCATCAGTAATACTGACAACAGAGTTTGGAAGCTTTAGTCAGGCTCCAGCTGCCTGCCAGGAGCCCACGGGGCAGAAACACTATTTGCAACTAGCTCTCTGGCATCATCAGAATCCCCATGACTTCTCTCTTGGCACACAAAGCCAGCTGAGGCAGGGATCGGTCAAGTGACTTTATTCAGGGATGAGGAGGAAGAGGAGGAAGAGAAGCAGGAATGGAGGTTCTTAGCCATCACTTACCTTAGGCTCAAGGGAGAAAATGTCATCTTTGAACAGCATGGGATCTCTTCTCACCTTTGCCCTCTCACTGTGGAGGCTGTGCATGAGAAGAGCAAAGCGTTCTTGGAGAGTGGTGTCCACTCTGCACTCCTTCAGAAAATCAGACAACTTGTCCTTTTCCTGCTGACACAGCCTGTGATACTGCCTGCAGCCACAGGAGAGACAAACCCAGCAGGCTGTTTAATAGGCCACGTGTTTGAGAGAGAAGTGCAAGTGCAGGAGCAGCTCCTCAGTTAAAGGGCTGACCCTGAGCCACGGGGTCCCAAATGGATCAGAGGATTACGTGTTGTTCACTCCACACCTACAAGCTCAGGGGAGGTTTCCAAAGCCAGCAGCCCTCAAGAGAATCTCCTGGCTCAAAGCCTCTGCCACAGCTGAGGGAGAATCCACCAGCCACCCCAAGTGGCTTTTCCTGACACACATCTGCTTGGGGGAGGCAGGTAGAGATGGCATGGTTTACTTACCCTAAGCCAGTCAAAAGCACCAATACCTCCTGAAGCCATAGGTTAGTTTGACCCTTGGGCAAGGTATGCCACTGAAATGGATCTTTCAAACCTACCTCAGCTTCAGCTCCTTCTCTTCCTGAGTATCAGCAGCCTTCCACTGGAAGTGGGCTGTGATATCACTCAGGTTGTGGATGTGCACAGTTGTGAGGTTTGATAGAGTGATGTAGGTCTTCCCAAATGTCACACTATTCCTGTCCAGCCCAATCTGGACATCCACAGCTCTTCCATGAAGGCTTGTGTGGGTGTCTTCACCTGGAACAAAGCAAAGAGGACCCTTTGCTCAGCCCACTGGCTGATGGAAGCACAAGGAACAGAGAAAACCACAGGGAACAGAAGCAAGTGTCACAGCTTTTAGCTGAATGAGCAGTTCCACGGATCAGGACATTTATCACAACCCGAGAGCTGCATGTGCACAGCATGAGGATGTCCTGGACAACCCACCAGCATTTCACCTTCTAGAACAGATCCCTATCAAAGCTTCCTCATTTCCAGAGCTTTCAAACCTCTGTTATTCCCAGCCAGCTCCTGAGATTCATCTAGGCTCAGACGTCAGTACCAAGCTCACCATTCCTGTTGCAGGTGAGTGTTTCTCAGGCAAAATGGAAACAACAAATACCAGACATGCTCTCTAGAAATGGCATTGCCATGGAGCTCTACAAGGATCAAGATGACAAACTACATGACTAGAAACTAGATGGCTACAAAATGAACACCATGAACACTATCATCATCTCCCTCTTCAAAGCCATGGCCACACCAGCCTTTCTGCTTAGAAAGGCTCTGCTCTGAGGGATGCAGGGAGTGCCCTGTGCAGTGCCCAGCACTCACCTGTGTCATAGTGCACGACAAGGGACACAGAACAGTCACCCGTCTTCAGGGGGTGAAATCCCACTGTCACCTGTATGGCGTCACCGACGTCCAGAGCTCCCGTGGCCGGAGTGACAGAGAAAGGGCTGCAACACAGAGACAGCAGGACTCTTGGGGGAGATTTGGGGATGTTATCCCTTTTGCAGTCCAGTTCACTTCTGCTCACTTGTGCAAGCAAAGAGCAAACCAACCACAGTCAGCAGAAGACAGAACAGACAGGATCAGAAACAGCTACTGACTCTAGTGTCAGGAGATCCAGCCCTCACAAGATCCTGTGGCATAAAACCACCTCATCTCTCCCATACTCTCTATGCAGCTCTCTGCAATGAGACTCAAGGGTCATTTTCATCTTGCTTACTTTCATCAGGCATCAGCTCCCCTTACTGACAGAGCTGGGCAAAAGTTATGGCCATGAGGATTCCAAGGACCGAGCACTCCTGACACAATTTAGAAACAGAGCTGACAAGTGAGCAAAGCTGGCAGTTTTGGGACCGAGGCTCTCAAAGAAGCATTCACCTGCCCTTCTGCTAAATGCTGTGTGCAAGGAAACTGTCATCTACTTCAAGTCCCATGGTATAGTTATCTGCTAGAGCCAAATGTTCTTTGGTCCACTGGTGCCTTAACTGCCAGAATTATTAAATTCTTTGATTTTGGGAGAATCGATCTCATTAAAAGCTGCCGTCCACTCCAAGGAGGACAGAAAATTTATTGCTAATTGAATTGCCTCATCAGTCCACTAACACTTACTGTAGGAAGAAACCAGAGTATCATCTAGTCTTAACATACAGAACTTTTTAGTGAGGGTGTAACAGCTGAAGTCAAACAGCATCAACAATTCTAATAAATCCAGTCTGTTAGGTTAAAGCAGCCATTGCTCCGTCTCTGTGCTGAAAAATTCTGTGCAGAGTCAGCAGATCACAAGCCCCATCTTTCCTTCTGTCACTGCATCCAGGCTCTACTTCATCTACTTTAGTATTTCATTCCTGAAGTTCAGGAACTCTTTACATCCCTATCAAGCAGGATCCAACATGCTCTGCAGCACTTGTTACAACAGCTGGCAAGCATGTTGCAAAAGGATACCAGACTTCATTGGGTATTTATCTTGGTGGTGAGAAAACAAGATCTGAAATCCAGAGAAAAACTCTGCCTGGATTTACAAGTTCCTGCCTACATTTGCACAGTCAAAAGCAGCAGCCTTTTGGAACAAAATCCAAGGAGCCTGCTTAAATAGCTTTGGTGGGCTTTGGTGGAAGCGTCTCTCAGAGCCTCATGTTTCACAGCAGAAAAGTCCATTTGCCTTCTGACCTCTGTTTTGCCAGGGGAAAAAAATCAAAAGCACTGAGCTGGCCCAGGTTAGACAGCAGGTCTGTGCTGCACTCCTGACCTCAGCTCCTACACCAAGACCTCTGGGATCAAATAATCTTCAACTCACCACCAGGCAACTGAACTGATTTTCTTGCAGGTACAGTGTCAAAAATGCATTACCCTCTCCAGTTCAGCCAACAGGAGAAACAGAGATTGTCTCCTGAGACTGACAGGAACAGCACAGGCTGTCCACAACACAGTTCACATGAGGCATCTTGTGAGAGGACCCCTGGAAAGCCACGTGCCACTGGCCTCCCAGGGAAAGGATGTGTTTGACAGTGGCAAGTAACCATTTCAGAAGCTGCTTGTGCTCAGGAGGGTGCAAGCCAGCTACTAACATGTTCCAGCACCCTCCAGGAAATCTGGGACAGAGAAAGCTCAAAGGCTGCATCCTGCTTAAAATATGAGAAGCAACAGCAAACCCCACACGTGCTGCGCATTTCCAGCCGGGGACGCAGGGCAGCAGCTCCGATGCTCTGGTTCCTTTTGTTGCTCTTTCCCAACTCTGTTATCACCCCAAGGTGTTTTGCAGGAGCACAGACGAGCTGCCTCACCTCTGGGTGCTCAGCTGGTAACAGGCTTGGCGGTTACCGACGTTGCGAACCAGCAGAGTCCTGTGGGTGCTGTACTTGACCGGACACTGGAAGAAGTCCAGCTCGTCAGGGAAGTCCAGGATGGCTCGGGCACCAATGGCCCGAATTGGCACAATGAACTCTTCCCTTTCACTGATGCAGACGAGCTTGTGGAAATAATCCTGCAGGAAAAGAAACTGTCTCAGCACAGGGCATTTATCCCTATCTTCAGCGTGGCCCAAGAGGATGTCCCAGTTCTAGATCCAGCGCCCCTGAAACCAGCAGAGGTCCTCGAAACCCAGGCCAGATGTCCTGAACGCAGCCTTGCAGGGTCACTTTCCAATCTCCTGGGACGTGCAGACTCACCTTGTTCTCTGCAGGGGTGAAGAGGACGTGCACAGTGCTGGAGAGGCCCGGTGGCACCTTGCGGCATGCGTCTTTGGGGCCCACCAGCTCGAAATAAGGGGAGCTCTCCAAGGTGACCTTCACCAGGTGAGGAACCTGCAGGAAAGACACGGAAGGACGGTTTTGTCACTTGTGGGGACAGGTGGAGGTGTCCTGGTGCCATCCCTAACCACCCTTCCCTGCTCTCCTCTTCCAGCAGTGTTAAACATCCATGTCCCAGCACTTACCTTGTCCCTGTTCCTCAGAAGCACTGGCATTTCACAGACCTCACCAGGGGTGTAGTTCTGAAACACCACCTCTGGTGGGCAAGGCTGAAATGAGCTCTGCTCTGGGTCAGCTGCCACGGACTGCAAGGAGAGGCAAGAGAGAGCAGGGAGAGGTTCAGCTGCTGGCAGGAAGATTCTGCACTCACCCCCAGCAAAGTACAGACTCCGGTCTGTACATCTGCCCAGCTCACACTGAGCAAACAGTGGCTCTTCCACCTCTGCCCTGGGCTGGGCAAACACTCCTGGACCACACTGAGCAGGCTCAAGCCAAGCTGCTCTTTTGGCACCCTCCTCCAGTATCACATCAAACAGCAAGGGCAGGGAAAGGCTACCTTGTGATGGGAGGTCTCATGCTTGGCTTGAGGCTGCACAATTGGAGGCAGAGTCAACTTCTTAGCTCTGGCCAGCCTCTGCTTGGTGGTGAGAGACATCTCCTCCCGGAAGGCAGAGGGAGTCAGCTGAAAGGCAATAAACCAGGAAGAGCCTCAGAAATGCCTTTGTTCATCTAGGCTTTTCTTGTTCGCTTGCTGTTGATGAATAATTTGTGATCAGAGCATCCAGGAACAGTTCTGGAAGCCCCGGAAGTTACCCGCTGAAATACTTAGCATCAGTAAATTAATAATACAGAGTGCAATACACATACTGCAACCACATGGCTCTGTCCCAGTAGCTTCTCCGTGATTTGATGGGACATGTTTGGGGATTTCTGCTCTCTGGGCACATGTTTCCTCTTTCATTTCATTGGATTGAGGCAGTGACCTTTTCAGAGAGTGGGGAGGAGCTCTCAGCACTCCCCTAACTCCATTCTTGCACAGCACTCAAAACTCACTGGGAGATGGCACTGCTGGGTGAGTGCAGGAGATGGAAGAAAGCAAAGTTGTACCAAGAGTGAGGTGCACAGGAATGTGTCCAAGTTTTAGTTCTGTTAATTGTTTTCTCTGTCTGGGCTCACAGGCCCCTCCACAGAAGAAAACAGAGGACTCTCCTTGACAGAGCCTCAGCCGTGGGGCATCTTCAGTCAAGTGAGCTGCCGACAGCCAAGGGACCTTTGTGGCCCTGACTCCACTGCTGTCTGCAGGGCTGGATGTGTGCCCCACACAGCAGAGGAGAGACAACAGCTGGTTTGGAGCCTCTTCTAGCTCAGACCAGCTGTGATCTCAAGGCTTTGGGCAGAGTTTGAGCTTCCCCCCACAGGCCCAAGGGCAGGTTGGTCAGAGCAGCACAGGTGAGTGTCCAGCCTGACAGAAGGAACTTGGCTCTGGTGGCACAGCCAGGCAAGCTGCACAGTCCCTGAAGCAGCCCACGGTGTTCCCTACTGCAGCGGGACAGCCCCCACCAAGAGGAGCACGGCACGGAGAGGTGGGGACGGGGTCTGGAGCTGGACTGTGCTGCTGGACAACGGGCAGGGCAGGGCAAGGAGGGACACGAGGGGAGTGTCCAGCCTTAACACAGCCCCAGTGGGTACTCACAGTCATAGGCTTCAGTCTTTCCCTTAACAAAAGACCAGGTGTTTTTGTTGGAAATCCAGAAGCCATTTTGAAGGGAGGACGTCACAGATGAGCAACAATGCCTCTCCACAAAACTGCAAGGAGCAACAAGGTTTTACGTGATTTGAAAGTAGCCAGAGACAGAGTCAAACTTGCCCTGCCCCAGGCAGGTACCCGGGCAGCCCCACCTTGCCCAAATCTGTGTGAATCCATTGGAGTCTTATGTTTTGTGACACCTCAGCACAGAGAAGACCAGAAGAGGATTTAATGGTATGCTGATAGGATCCATGGAATGGATATTTTCTATTTAATCTGTCTCTGTCACTGTCTTTCTCCCAACCTTACCCCCCCCCCCCGCCCCTTTATCTCTTTCTTTCTCTCTCTATTCCTCAAATTTGCTGTTACATAAAATCCAGACTACT
>NW_027077135.1:0-22216 GCF_009819655.1 Sylvia atricapilla | reverse complement strand
ACAAAAACAATTACTTTCTGAGCTGAAGCTGCTCACACCCTGGAAAGATTTTTTTCAGTTGCTGTGTTATGTAAAGGATGTCCCCAGCCTGTGGAGCAGCCCGGCTCTCTGCCCCTGTGCCCACAGGGCTGCAGCACTCCCAGCTCCCCCAGGAGCCACAGGAGGGCTGGCAGAAGGGCAGGCGTCCTCAGAAGTGACAGCACCACTGCCCTGTTCTCCCTGCTCTGCCCCTGAGGAGACTCGGGATGGCCAAATTCCCCCAGGCTGTGCATTCCACAGCACAGCCACCATTCCCCTCGGGAGCAGCCCAGCCCAGTTTGGCTCCTGGATGGGCTGAGGAATCCTGTCCCAGGAAGAGACTCCCAGGGCCGGGCTGCTGCCACTCCCTGCTCCAAGTGCCTCCTTCCAGCCGGGCTCTGGGGCTGCTGAGGCTGCTCTGGACTCTGCCAGGGCTCTGCTGGGGCTCAGCTCTCAGCCACGCTGGGCCTGCTGCCCATCACATTGCTCCAGGCATCTGGATCACACCGGGAAAGAAGGGAAACTTGCAAGGGAGTTGAGGTTTAATGCAGTTTTTATTAAAAAATCCTAACTAGCACAACAGAAAGCTGCCCTCAAGTGCTGCATCTCCTCAGCACCACGTGTCCTGCCTCCTCCGTGGCAGCTCTTGCTCTCCAGTTGCTCCTCGCAGGCCACCAGGAGCGGCAAACACCCTGTGTAGGCAACACGGACAGGTTTTAAATGCTAAGATCAATTTATCTTCAACTTTAACTAGTTAATTTGGTAGTAGAATTAACCTTTCCTCAAAAAATAGCCCCTGCTTTCCCATTTTTAATACACTCACATAGTGTGAACTTGCCTTATCCTATATATGTATCCTTTACCTGGAAAAACATTTTTGAAGAGAAAAACACATTTACTATTTTATGTCTTCCGGTTTTCATAAGGAAATCTGGCTGGCTTTGTTTTGTTCTGGTACTGCAGCTTCAGACCCATTCCTTGCACTCTAATTGAAGATGTGTTTCATGGCATAGAATCGAAGAATCTACCATAGAGAATGAAGGGAATACAGTTTAAAATTAATCTTATTTGGATTATGACTAGTGGTCCTTATAAAAACCCCTCCAAGGGCTGGGTTTTCAAGCTGGAGGATGAAGCACAGTGAGTTTCTCTGGATAATGCTGTAGCCCCATCTAAGCAGATGCAGAAAGGGCCATAATCCAGCATTTGGAGTGTGAATTTGGGGTTCTTGCCTTGCCCCAAAGGAGAGACAGGATATCCCCTGCAGTGTCTGCATGGAGCAGACAGAACAGATGGGGAAGTGTTTGCAGGGCCCCTGGGAGGAATCTTGGGGTTCCTGTCAGCAGGATCCTTTTGTAGCTTCAGGCTGGGGTGGGCAGCACTTCCACCTGCAGCTTCCATGTGCTGCTCCAGCAGCTGCTGCTGGGGACCCTGAGGGAAGAGGGCACAGGAGGGATGGAAATGCTGCATGGACAGCACCAGCCAGGGCCAGGAATGAGCTTTGCCTTCCTGGCTGGTGCAATGAGGCTCCTTTCGTGCAAGATAAATCAAGTTCAACAGTCCAAAGAAAAAAATTGGAAGCCTCTCAAAATGCCACACACATTCATGTGTTAGCTCTTGAGTGTCAGTCCTTGTGAAAAGCCTTTCCAGTTTTCCTTTGGATTCCAGGGCCCACAGCTGGGCTTCAGAGTTCAACGGATTTGTATTTTCCAAGGTTTTAAACAGAGCTCTGAATTGGGCACCTCTTGTCATTCTTCCTGCTCTCCTGACCTTGAGAAAGGTTCTCTACTCCTGTGAGCCACATCTGGAGGGGTGGTTGTCAGCCATGGAATCCTCTGGGAAAGCACTTGATTGACTTCAGGGCCTGGCTGGAAAGCTCACCTTGAGGAAAGAACTGTTCCAGATGCCTCTGTCCATGTCCAGCTCCTCCCAGCTGAGTCCCTGAACACACTGGGTGGTTTATAGGGATTGGTTTTTCCCTCCTGTTCACTTGGAGGTGAATTTGGAATCCTTTGAGTAACATCTGACCAGCCCCTGCCCCCATTCCATTTTATTCTCTCCACTTTGGCGTTGGCCTGCTGGGTTTGACATGGAAATTCGTAGTGTGTCCGTGTTCTTCCCTCCAGGCCTAAATTGTGACTTGTATTAAACACTGCAAATGGCCTCATTTATCTGGTGGGTAAAACATGAGGTGGAGAAAGTTAATAGGATTTGTTTTCATGAAACTTTTCATGATAGTAAAGAAAAATGAGGTTTCTCAGTTTGGTGTGGGTGGTGCTGGGTGCTGGTATTGGGATTTTGAGAGTTTATTTCTTGTTCTTGTTATTACTATTTATTTGTATTAGTTTTCATTGGTAAGACTTTTAAATCTTAGACATTATTAACAATGGCTGGATGCCACTCACTGGGAAAATTCCCTTGCTTTCCCATTGGATTAAACTGAACAGTTGACTCCAAGTTGCCAGTGGATTCTAAAGATGGAAAATCCTGTTAATGATGGGTTTGGTGTGGTTTGGAGCTGGGGAAGGGTCTCATCCCGTCCCGGAGGTGCCCCAAGCCCTGCTCTGCTGCCACGTCTGCACTCGCGGCCCCTCACAGGCTGCCCTGCCCTGGGGACATGGTGGGACCCCCCTGCTGCCAGGGCTGAGGCTGCTCATGGCCCCTCACAGCCCTTCATGGCCCCATAGAACCTCTCCTGGCCCCTCATGGCCCCTCACAGCCCTTCATGGCCATTCATTTCCCCTCACAGCCCCTCACAGCCCCAGGCATTCGGCTCCTCCCAAAGGAGAAGGGGTCAGGCCCTGTTTGTTCTCCTTTCATTTCGGTCCCTTCCCAGCCATGAGCCAAGAAAGGCTCAAGTGGAGCCTTTCCCCAGCCTTTCCCTGGGGGTTCACTTGCGGCTGGAGCTCTGTGCTGGCGCTGGCCCCAGCGCCAACATCCCTGCAGCCCCGCAGGCCTTTGGTGTCCCCCCGTGTCCATCCCCTGTCCCCGAGTCCCGCCCGGCTCCGGCAGCAGCAGGAGCCGCAGCGCAGCGGGCGCCGGCCCGGCCCGGCCGGGGCTCCCGGGCAGGAGCAGCAGCAGCGCCGGCCCCTTCCCACCTGCTGCTGCCTGCCTTCCAGGGCTTTGTCCGGCTGAATTCTGGACTAGAGCAACACTCACCCACAGACAGCCCTGACTGCTCAGGGCCCGCCTGTGCTGCCCTGAGCCAGCCTCCAGAGAGAGAAAGGATCAGGTTCCAGCGCTGTTTTCAGCACTGTTTTACTCACCCTGAGGTGACAGCAGGAGGCTGCTGCTGCCTTTGTCTTGGGAATTGTAGCTCATGGCTGCTCTTGTCCCTCTTCTGCTTGCCACTTGAATTTTATCCATAAAACTGCAATTGCCTCTTTTGATCAGTGCTACCCAGACCGCTTTTGTGACAGGAACTCAGGTTTTTTGTTGCAGACATCAAGATTAGGAGACCTCCAAAAGCTCAGAAGTCCCTGAGCACAAAGTTGAGGAGAATTAAAGCCACAGAGGCCATGTTTGCAGTGCTCAAACACAGCTCAGTTGCTGGTGCTGCTGAAAGAGAATCAACTGACAGAGGTCATGACAGAAATTGCCTCTGGAGTGTCGAATAAAATGAAAAACATCAACCAGGAGAAAGAGAAACCAGAACTTCTTGACTCACTTCACTGTTCTTTCCGAGCAGCGGCAGAAAGCGGAGATGCCCAGAGGTATTCCCAGCTGCTGCTGACCCCAGCTGGAGCCCAGCCCGCTGCCCAGGGCCAGCGGGAACCTGAGCCCAGCCCGGGCAGCTCCCGCAGTGTCGGGAGCTCAGCGCACGCGGGGCCAGCCCCAGAGCCCCGGGCACGGCCGCCCATGGCGGGGCAGCGGCGCAGGCGGAATGTCCTGCGGCCCAAACCTCCTGCTCCTGCCACACAGCGCCCATCCTTCTCCCCCTGCTCCTCCTCTCCCAGCACGGCACCAATTCCAGCTCGAGGAGGCTTCCCAACACAGGCCTCAGGCTCCTGTTTCAGCCTGAGTGCCTCTGCCGAGGAACAGGGCATCTGTCAGGCAGTTCCACAAGCTCAGGCTTCTCATTTCATGGGACATCTGAGATGCAGGGGCCTTGTTAGAAAGGACAAAAGTGAGGGAATGGATTGGAAATTGCTAGGAAAAAATGACCCTTCCTACAGACAAAGTTCACCAAGTCATTCCCTGCATTTCTCCCTTCCAGTTTTATTCTTACATCTGCCAAAGGGTCTGGCTTCTTTTCATGCTTTTCATTAAGAGATTGTACTCTTGATTTATACCAGTGCAAGAGATGTGGAAGTATCTAAACTGAACACAGGAACAAACTCCCTCTCTGTCGCGGTTACACATTTGCCAAATTTTAATTATCAACTGGGAGATAGGACTTTGGGAGAAAAGGGCAAAACAGGCACAACTTAAAAGTAAAAATAGATAGATTTTATTACTATACACTAAAGAAAAAGAGGCAGAAAAAAAAAAGATATATTCTGAGAAATTCAAACATCTCCCCTCCCCTAAACTGTTCACATTGCCACTCACACAGAGAGAAAACTATGATTTTCAGTCAGTCTCACTGTTTAAACACTATCCTATATCACCTTGGGAGAGGAGCCTCTCTAGAATTACAGAGAACATGCCACAAGGAAACAGATCTGGTGGCTTTCACAGATCTTCAACCGCACGGAATTTTTGCAGATTCTGTGCAGTCTCCGCATATAACAGTTTTCCAAGGTGTTTATGGGCTTCCACATGTTTAGGGTGTCATTTTAAGAATGCTTTTCCAGTACAAAACAGGGATTCTCTTCCATCTCTAAATTGCCTCTATCTCAAAAGAAACAGAGACCTCCTTGTTCTTCCCAGGAGCCAGGGACATATTCTAATCAAAATTCTCAATTAAAACCCATGTATATCAGTACACCCAACGCTTTGGCTAGAACTTGCATTCCCCCAAGCAGCATTAGGATATTACAAAAACAGTCCATTTCCCCATAATTCACATCTAGAGAAGTCTGCACAGAAATGTCCACTTCCTCCATCCCATCTTCCAACAGTCTTTCTCAGTTCTTTCACTGACTTTGTCTCAATGCTGCCTCTCTACATTTCAAATCCCTCTGTCTTCCATGGAGGAGGGAAAAGGGTTCAAGTCTTTGCCCAAAGGTTTTTTCTCTCCAACAGAGTCCAGGAACTTCAAGGCCACAGGTGATGGTGGGGGGAGGAAGGGAGAGAGAGAGCTGCTCAGGAACGCTGATGGACGAAACCTCCTCCAGCCCCTGGTCAGATCGAAAGCGACTCAAACTTGGATCAGCTTCCTGGAGCTCTGGAGAAAAATTCTTACAAAGTCTCTCCTCCTTCAGACCAGCAGCTCTGGCAACCAAGGCCCAGAGCACGGCCACCGTGGTCCTGGCGCAGGGCAGACTGCTGGTCTGCAGTCCTCCTCCTCCTCTCCCCACTGGAGGAGCCGGAGGGGACAGAGGGGACACGGCCAGCCACAACTGCTCTCCCACAGGCAGGGACCCCCCCCGAGGCCCGGCAGGCCTGGCCCCGGGGGGCCCAGCCCGAACCCCGACTCACGAGAGGTGTTACCTTCTCGATGACCGGAAAAGGAAAGGGGAAAAGTCACCAGAACTTGTGAGTCAAGACTGTGTTTCCAGAGGCGTGGAAACACTCCCATTAGTCAGCCAAGCTGTCAATCACAATCCATGCTAGAACTTCCTTGTGAAGAAAAATTTTCACATCCACGCTAAACCACCACAGTGCTCATTTGATAAAGGGAGGTTTAAGCTCTGGAGGAGTTGTGTTTCAAACTGCTCCATCCTCGAGCTCTTCTGTGGGTATCCTTGCACAAAAGGCCTCCCTGTGTGAGCTGGCAGTGGGCTGGTTCAGCAAGGAAGTTGATATTTCAGGTTTGTGACTGCTGAAAGCAGTTGGTTTCTGGAGCTGTCTGGAGCTAGGAGTGACTACTTTTGTCACCTGGCTGCAGAAAAGGTAGTTGGAAAGTGGGAATTGCCTTTGCAGAGATGACAATCAGGAGTGTTTTCCAAGAAATGGCTGTGAGAGAGGCAGGTCTTGTGCTCAACTGGCTGTGTGTTTGTTCTGGTGGTGGGGAGATGTAATAAATCATCTGAGAATCCATATTATTCATGCAGGAAAAGCCAATTCTTTATTCACAGAACTTACTTGATACCATTTTCACAGACCTCGTGTGCAACACCCATTGTCTGGTAGTTTTCTTACTACTTCATTTATTGGTCAGAAGGCCATTTGTGTGTCCATGCTAAGATTCAGGTTGTTTACATTTTTCCTTTGCGGGTTCTCATGGAACAGAGCTAATATTTATGCAGGCGCACTTGTTTTTCTCTCTAAGAATAGGCTGTTGTGTTAACAGACTTCTGCTCACAATAGTTTTCAGCTGGGAACCTACAAGCTATTGCTAGCTGCTTAGCTAAAGTAGCAGGGCCGAGTTTGTATTTTATAAGACCTTTCTTTTATAACATTTTTTACCTGTCTGCAACAGGGAGAGTCAGAGACACAGACACAGACCCCAACTGAAGGAATAGTGTCATTTACTATCATGCAGAAGTGCAAAGAAAAATCAGGGAAGGATAAGCTAAGCAATGCACTTCATCACTGATAGAAAAGGTTGTCTCTAGTGACTGAGAAAGATACACCACAGGACACCTTTGTACTTTATCCTTCACCCAGATCCACTCATCAACTGGGGAAAGCTGTCCCAGCAAATCCCTGGAGAGTTACCACCAGGAACTGGGGAAATCCTACACTGCCTCCACCTTTGCTGGCCACGAGGCTTCTGACTGCGCTGTGAGAGTAGCCCAGCTTTGACAGTGCTGAAGGAGCCATCTGACAGAACTTCTGGGGCAGGAGATCTGATTTTGGTCCTCTTCTTGGTTATCTCCCAGAGCCTGTCCATGGCTCAAGGAGGAACCAAGGCCAGATGTGTCCTTGTCTGGTTTCCTGATGCTGAAAGGTAAAGATGTTTTTCACCAATGAATGAATGCATAGATCCTGTTGATAGTAACACTTGGTTAAGGAGCAGATCCATTGAATGCTTGGTTGGAAGGGTCATCCAGAGGGCAAATTTAGCTCAGGGCCTGTTGTTCCGGCCTCAGTCAGGGCCTGTTGTTCAGGCTTTATTCCTTCAGTATTTTATGGTGCAAATCAATGCCCTGGGAAGCTGGAACCAAACGAGTCCCTCTTCAGCACATTCAGAGCAGGAGCAGGATTAGCCCTGCAAGGCCAGGCTAGGGCCAAGAGCAGAGGGCCAGCAGCCTGCATATGCCCAGAGGCAGCCGTGCAGACCAAGAAGGCGCCTTGTGCCCAGGGACTGAGGTGCCTGAAGCTGCCTCCCCGCTGTGCAGCTGTGCAGAGCCCATGGAGCGCAGGGTCCTGGGCAGCCAGGGCGGCCTTGGACCACAGGGACTGTCCCAGAGAAGCTGCAGCCTTCTGCTTTTTAACTGTTCCTCAGATTCTTGTCATTAATCCACAGCGTCTGATGTGTTTTCCTTTCCTCTTGCAAATTGAAGAGAGCTGTTTGAGAAAAGTGACTGATGTTGCTTCTGCTGCTGGTGGTGGTGCTTTTGTCTGCAGGTCAGGGCAGGTGGTTTGAACCAAGGACTGAGTCCCCAGTTAACACTGCAGTTTTGCCAAGTCAAGAAAACCATTCACAATTGGGCTACTGATGCTGTGCAGCTTTCCTAGTTTTTGGAAAGTTAGGCCCTGAAGATCCCAACAAATGTTCCTCCACGAGGGTACCAGCTGTGGCATGATGCCAATTTTTTCCACCTCTTTTCTGTGTCCTTGGACCCACCACAGCAACAGGGGACACAGGGGGCACAGGGGGAAAAAGGCAGCTGAGGGGGGAACAGAGGTAAAAATGCAGCCGAGGCCTACACAAACATCAGTCCATCCACCTGCATCAATTCACAGACCATCACAGAGTGTTTGCTTTGTGATGTCAGGGCACGGTCGCCACAGTCGGTCGTGGGGACATCACAAGGTGCCTTGGTGCACAGAAGGCCTCAGGGGTGTCAGAGCAGCTCTTGGGCTTGCTCGGTGCAGGAGCGTCCTCCTGCTGCTTCAGGCTTTTGTCAGTGGGCAGCTGCACACTGACAGGAGATTTGCTTTTTCTAGTGTTTGAGCACAGTTTGCAGAACTTGCAGAGCAGTTGCCACAATGATTGGGCAACTCCCTGCTGTAGTTTGCACTGTCTATGGCATTGGTTATTTCAGCTATTACCTGACCACCTGGCACGTAAGTAGAGTTTGTCCCTGGGTGTCACCTAACTTGATTTTTGTATGTGTTATACTCTTTCTTAGTGACTGAGTTGATTTGGAAACACAAAGGCCATTTGGATGCCACTTGGGTAAAGCTGCTGTCAACACGTTCAGCTCAAAAGGGGGTGTGTGCAGCCAGGGCTGTGCGGGCAGCATTTGCAAGGGAACCTGCAGGGGTTGTGTTCCCTCCATGGGAGGTCTGTGGCAGCAGAGTCTGTCATTTCCTCCATTTGACTGGGTCAAGCAGGATAACTTTGAAAATGTGGACTGGGAGACCTTCTTGGATGGCCTTCTAAAAATGCTCTGGATGTTTCCAGTTTCCTCAAAGAATCTGGTTCATTTTCCCTTGCCCACTGCAGGTCACCTGAGCCGGGTATTCAGAGATGCTGATCCTGAGGTGAGTGAGAAGGGAACATTTGATGTTCCTGGAATTTAGGAGTTGTGCAGCAAGCTGTGAGTTTGGCCTGTGGCAGTAGAGTGTAGAGGGCAGCTGAGCAGGCTGCAAGAAAATCCATTTCCATGTCTGCAGCAGCAAGAACAACGACATCACTGGTTATTTCCTGATTTTCCATTGAAGACCTTTAAAAGAACTAAAAGCACAGTTTTGCAGTGAGGATGGTGCCTCCCCAGAGGCAATACTCATTCAGAGCAATTTGTGGTCCAGTTGAATCAGCCCATTTGAATTTAGTCTGAGTGACTCTAGAATCCCATTGCTATCAAAGTTGATGATTTGTGCTTAGTAGAGCTGGTTCTAGAGCTGAAGAGAAAGAAGGTTATCAGTGATAGGTCATGGCCTGTGTCTCACGCTCCTGTCTGTCCACAGAGCACAGAACCAAGAGCAGACTCTCCTCTGGCTCCCTGTGCTCCTGGAGAAGAGGCCAAAGAGGAGCCAAATGACCACAATCCTCCAGCTGTGGTCACACCACAGCCTGAACTTTCCCAGACAGTAAGTGCCACTTCTGGAGGGTGCTGTCTTTAGTGCAAGGAGGAGCTGCAAGTTTCTGAGCAGCCAGCTCTTGCTGTTGGTGCCTGAGGATGCCGAGTGCTGGAGCCCTGCCAGGACCCAGCGATTCCCCTCAGCCAGTGACACCTGGAAAATGGGCTGTGAGCTGTCATGTTTAGGCCCCAGCTTGCTGGGATTCTGAGAGGGGCCAGCCTGAAGCAGGAAGGCTCCCTGTCTGCAGAGGAGGGAGCCTGTCAAGACACTGCGCTCAGCCTTGTCAGATACGTGGGGGACACTGTGGTCTGGGGACACCTGTCCCCCTCCACAGACTTGCCAGGTACCCACAGGCACAAAAAGCATTGATGTGACAACACAAGTTCTTTGAGGTGGTTTGTCCCCGGAGCTTCTTGGCTGTGCTTACCTGGGAGCGTTTCAGAGACACACTGGGGACATGGAGTCGCTGCTTGAAGTCAGGGATTTTGGTGCCTTTGTTGTCAGGTTGTTCTTGTGCCTCCTCAGGCAGAGCAGTCAGTAGGAGAGCTGGCAGGCACTCTTTAACTTTTAGTAAGCTGCTAAGAGATGATTGTGTTGTTCATGAAAGCATGTGAGTCCCACTCTTCTCTTGTGTGGCAAAAGACACATTCCCTGTCAGCTTCTTAAGAGGATGTTGGAGCTTCAGCCCCAGATGGAGCCTGATTGTAGTGCCAGTGTCACTTTGGAATCCGTGCCTCCCCACGGGCAGAGAATGACCATGGAGCACAGCAGCACAGTGCTTTGGAATTGTGTGAGCCCAGCAGTCCTTGAATCTTGGCCCACAAATGTTGTATGGGAAGTTGAAAGCCATTTTCTCTTGCTTCCTGTGCAGGTCCCTCGAGAGGAAGAGCATGAGCAGATTGCTTTATTAGAGATGCCATGCCAGCCATGCCAGATTCAGGGAGGGGTGTTTCCAGCCGAAGAACAGGAAAAACAGCTCAGGCAGCAGATGGAAGAGCCACAAGAGAATGGCCAGGTAAGCCTGGCTGGGCAGGTGACAGAGTGAAGGGCAGGAAGAGGTGCATCAAATGGAGCTCTTGGGACTGAGAAGGCCAGGAGTCCCAGAGGCACTGAAAGCACAGAGCCTTGTAACCTGCAGAGCTCAGCACTGGGACAGCAGGGTTACAATGGAAGCAGAGGTGGGCAGGGAAGCAGAAAGAAGTGGCTGAAGGAATGTGATTTGGAGGCTAAAAGAGGAAAAGCTGAGCCTGATGGCAGCTCCTAGTCTCTTGCTCTGCATTTGTGTGTACAGAACATGGAGGCAGAGGCACAAGCAGAGCTACCCAAACTCCCAGTGACGTGATGACAGTGAAGAGGAGGAACAAGGAAGACATGAGGAGGACTCAAGATCACTGGAATGCCCATCCGCAGAGGGGCGATGAACAAAACCAGGTGAGTGAAAGAGTGGCAGCCACTCCACTCATGAAACCTTCTGTCTCTCCTTCTTTACAGAACCTTGGTGAGAAGCTGCAGGCAGAGCTGCAGAAAACTCGGGCTAGGATCAAGGCAAGGGAGAAGAGGCTGAAGGAAGAACTGAAAATTCAAAGGAGAAAAGAAGTGAACATTCAACTGCTCTTGGAGGAGCAAGAGACTCTACAAAAACGAGTGAGCAAAAGAGCACTAGTCACTGCAGTCACCAACCTGGTGCTTTCTGCCCTCCTTGCCTTTCCCCTGCAGAGCAGCAGGGGGGTGGGGTGATGCCTCTGAGTGCCATCCTGCTCTAGTGTCAGTCCCAGACACTCTGAAGGACACTTGCTGGTCTGCTGAACCTCAGCTGCTGTCCTGGAAGTGGCACTAGTGCTTTGGCCTTTTGGCCAGCAGGCATCTGAATGCATTCCTGTTCCTGCTCTCCTTGTTTCTTGAGGTGTTCTTGCAGGTGAACACGGTGACCCAGATGGATCTGGAAACAAGCTGTCTGTATCCCTTGTGACATCTGGTCTCTCCCTTTCCTCGCAGTCGATGACTCTTGGCTGACAGGGACAAGCTGGACTCTCTGACTGCTTTGTTCTCTTTGACTTGAGGTGGACCTGTTGACATCTCGCCTGGCAGCCTGCACAGATTTCCAGCAAGTGACTGGCAACGAGGAGCCCCAGGATTCCTCTGAGGCACAGAAACTGTCCCAGGCAGAATGCTGCCGGTTGGGCACGTTCTGAAGATGGCAGAGGGAAAGAGGACTCCGTGGGAAGAGGTAGAACATTTGAACAAGGAGCTGCAAGTGTGTCTGCAGCCCTTGGAGGGGAAAAAAGAGTCCTTGGGAGAAAGTGGAATGGTCATTTTGGCAGTCACCCTTCAGAAAATCCATGCAAATGGATTTTGGAGAAAACGGAAAATTAATCTGGCCATGAACGTGAGTAAAACCAGCCTTTGGGTTTGACCCATCCAGCTGGAGAAGTGGCCATCAGAACAAACCCATGGCAGAGGCCTGCATGTGGCTGACAGCATCTTCCTAAGGGCTTGCATTTGAAAGAGGATCTGGGGCTAATCTCTGCCAGCCACTTTTCTGACACCAACTCCTTTGTTGTGTCAGAATTCCACAGGCTCTTCTGTTGAACCTGCAGCAGCAGCAGCAGCAGTGTCACCTACAGGAGCCTTTGCTGCCCCAGCTAAGAAGTGGAGCTCTGGCAGTTTGTTCATCTCCAGCCCCTGACACAGCTGCTGCCCAGCAACAGGAGATGGAGGACAACTCCCTGGAGCTCCTGAGTACGTCTTGTGTCTTTCTTCTCTGAGGGACATTGTACTGTGTGCACGTGTCAGCAGAGCTGGACCAAATGATGCTGAAGGCCCCCTTGGGATTGGTTATAGCATGAGCTGCTTTGCTTTACAAAGGGAAAGGCATTCTTTTGGCAAACTGCTGCAAGGCAGAGAAGATGCCCTCCTCTCCTGGGAATGCATCTCCCTGTGCTTTGTTTTCTGTCAAGAGATTTCTTCACAGGACTGTAGAAAATCAGTCTCTGTGATGGCCATTTGTACTGCAGCAGCTGCCTGTCTTGTTGCGGTCGTTGTTGTTGTTGTTACCCAGCTGACCACAAAGGACTCAGAGTCCCAGACAGTGGGGTTGTATCTCTTGGATGGTGGGATGTCTGCTTTCAAGTGAGCATCTTGCATTTTGTTTCCCTCAGGGCAAATGGCGAGCATGGAAAATCCCCTGAGGAAATACACTGAACTGGAAAATCTTGGCAGAGGGTGAGTCCAACCACAGTTACTTCTACACAGTCATGGGGCAGGTGATTTGCTGCTGGAACATCTATCAGGTCAGGCAAGCTGCAAACATATTCAGACACTGGTGTTAGTCTGCCCCATCTCTCAGTACCGGCCAGCATTTGTAAGCGTGGTCAGAAGGCACTGTCAAAGACACTTCCATTTCATTGCCAGAAACAGCAACCCACCCCCTAGCATAGGCAGTGAGATAACACTTCTCAGGAACAATTCTTCCTAAGAGTTGGCTGAAGGAAATAGTCTGTGGTCAGGATAAGAAACCTCCTAGTTTAGAAACTGAATTCCAAGATGAAAGAATCACCTGGCCTTTTGAGCTGAGACACTAAACCCTAGTGCTTCAGGAACAGGCCCAGGGCCCAAGCACTGGAGAGGAAAATGCATCATCTGCTTTCAGGCAGACCCCTCCTGCATCCTGCAGGTTTGAGGCATTTCCAGCAGAGATCTCCAGTCTGGGCTGGCTTTCAGTCCAAGACCTAAATGGCTTCTCCTTTCTTTGCTGCTCTTTTGTTTCTAGGACTTTTGGAGATGTTTGTAAAGCAGTCGACACTGCCACAGGAAGAGAGGTAAATGGCAACTCTGCTGCTCTCCAGGGCTTTCCTCTCTGGTGTCAGCTGGGGCTGCAGCTGTGGGCAGAGCTGTGCTGCAAAGGCACAAGAGGCACAGCCTGGTGCCAGCCTGCCAACTGCATTTGGGACACTCTTTGTCCTGCTCAGCTGCCAGGAGGAAGGCAAGGAGGGCAGCGGTTCCTTTCAGAGAAGGACACTCTCCCTGGCTCTCAATTGCTCCAACAAAGGTGGTGCCTTGGAGCATCTCACTGCTCTCTGGGGATACAGCTTCAGAGTCCTGAATGCTCATTTCTGGCTGCCAGCAAATACATCTGAATGTTCCTGTCAGTTCCTTAGCCACGTGCTGTGCTGCACTTGGGAACTACATGGAGGGAGAGATCTGCAAGGCATCCCTAAAAGCCCCAAGCCCTGCCTATAGCCCAGGATGTATCCACAGAGTGCCAAGGCATGCATTACCTCTTCTGAAGTACAGATGGAGGAATAGAGAGTGTGCTCAGAGCTTTGTGGGTGATAGTTGAGACACCATTGCTAACAAGTGGACAAGGCAAAACAGTCAGTGGCCTCGTGTCCTGTAATTGGCCCCCAAAGGAGCAGAGAAATGGGCTGTTGGAATGTCAGTTCCTAATGACTCCCTTTGTCTAATCACAAGGCACTTTGGCACGGCTCACCTGTGTCATTGCAAAATCACCTGTCCCATGTGTGTTGTGGTGTCATGCCACCAACTTCTAAAGTTACTCATTTTCTATGTCATTCTAGGTGGCCATCAAGAAAATCAATCTTCAAGGACTGAGGAGGAAGCAAGTAACCATTAATGAAATCACAGTCCTGAAGAGGAATACAAATGCCCGTGTTGTGAATTATTTAGACAGGTGAGCGGTCACGGTCTTATCCCATGAAAGTTTGTTTCCATACTAAAAGCATGCACAATTAAAAAAGCCACTTTGGACACTGGCAGAAAATAGAGCTATTAATTACTGGTAAATTATTATTTCTCTACTCGCCTCCAATAGATGGGAAGAGAGTGCATTTTGTCTGCATGACTCTTCCCTGGCTTTCAAACACACAGTTAGAAAATTGTCCAAAAACCTGGATCAACCCTACCATACTAAGTCAATACCCTGTAAGTTCACTGCCTCCATGTTGTTTCAGGATTGATTTTTTAAAGTTTCTTCAATGCTGATGAAGCATCCTGGAGAGGATTTCCCTTGGAGTGTTGCCCCTCTTTTCCATGGCTGTCCATGCCAGGAACACTAGGGGCTTGTTTCCAGAATACCGTATGTGACAGGTTCTTAATCTTGGCTGTTACTAAAGCACACTTTTCTCTTGCTGGCCATCTAAGACATCTCCTTTTTCACACATGTGCCGTTCTCCTTGAGACTGCACAGACTGCAATAAATGCACAGCCTTGAGGGAATGTCTATTCCTTTCATTCTGTCCTTATCACAAAGGGACACAGAAAGAAGAATCAAGTAAAAAACAAACGTAGCCATGCATGTTCATCTGCATGGCCTTGTTTCCTTCTTTCAGCTACCTTGTGCGTGAGGAACTCTGGCTGGTGATGGAGTACATGGATGGAGGCACTCTGAAAGATGTCATCAATGAGACTGACATGTCCGAAGATGAGATTGCCGTTGTCAGTCGGGAGGTCAGTCAGGGATCCCAGCTGTGCTTCTGAGGGCTTGGGCAGGATTGTCTGGGAAAGGGGCTCAGAACCGGAGTGATTCCATGTGCCAGGCTTTGTTCCTGTGTCACTGGAATGCTCTGGGCAAGCAAGAGCATCTCAAGTGAACTGCCTGTCAGTGCCCCTGCACCCACTGGACTCTATTCCGATCCTCTTATCTCCTGTGTTGCATTCTCACTCTGGCTCTTGTATTTGCTATTTTCCATCTTGCCTCTCTAAACTTTTGCCTGTCTGCACTGCATGCCTTGCCTGTAAAAGCAAAGGTGGTGGTGGCAGCATTTGAAAGGAACAGCAAAGGAAAGAGAGAGACTCATTTCTCTCAGTCCTCAGCTGAAAAGGTTAGCAGTGCAGCCAAAATGCTCTTTACCTCTGAGCACATCCACTGCAGCAGCAGTCATTCCGGCTGGTTTGCAGGGGAAAGTCTACACCAGCAGTTCCTGGTGCTCCTTGAAAAGCTGACATGCCTTCCTTTACAAAGGTGCTGCTCTGCTAGTGTTGGAGCAGCTCTCCCTCTCAATGGCACTGTGCTCTGCCATTACTGCCCATTCCCTGCAGAGAGAATCTTTGAGAGCTGTTTCCTTTCTTGTGTGATGAAGTCACATCACTGATTTTTGCCCTCCTGTTTCTGGTTTCTCAGTGCCTGCAAGGACTGGATTTTCTCCACTCCAACCACGTGATGCACCGAGATGTGAAGAGCCTCAACATCCTACTCAAAACTGATGGCTCTGTCAAGCTGGGTCAGTATATTCTTGGCCAGGTGCAGCATTCCAGGGATATGAGGGGTGTGGGGCTGCTTCTGAGTGACTGCCAGCTCCCAGAATGGTGCTGGTGGCAGTGCAGGGAGCCCTGCTGTGAGCTGACCACACGGTTACAACGTGCACAGAGCTATGGCAAGGAACAAGCAGTCCACAGTGACATTGCTCTGTGTGTGTCTCCTCCAGAGGGAAGGAGCTACAAGTCTAAAGCTTCAGGGGAACAAAAGCCACTGCTGGAGGCAGTGTAAAAACGTGGGGATTTTTGAAGCTGCCAATGCCATATTTCCTTGGCTAAAGTTCTGAGGAAAGAGAGCAGGGACAATTGTCCAGGAGATTCAACAGTGTAATGAATATGTTGTCCAGTCACCGT
Organism: Sylvia atricapilla; assembly: GCF_009819655.1. Taxonomy (NCBI): domain Eukaryota; kingdom Metazoa; phylum Chordata; class Aves; order Passeriformes; family Sylviidae; genus Sylvia; species Sylvia atricapilla. Next base: position 6,331 of record NW_027077135.1, on the reverse strand, counting down.
TGAACTGGGTTAACTGGTTTAATAAGGGTTATTAAACCCTTATTAAAGGGTTTTTAAACCCTAATAAGCAGCCAATTACAGAAAAATCCGGGGAGCTAGGAGGGGGGAGTAGCCCTTCTCCTCCTCACTGAGGCAGAGGTACACTCTCTTACCACAGTCAGCTGGACAGGGGACCAAGATTCCCCTCAGCACCTCCTTTTATATTGCCATTCCTCCTTCCCATTGGTTCCCCCTTGGAGGTTACTGTCCATTGGCCAATTTTTCCTGCTTCCAGGCTCTGGATTGGCTCATGTCCGGGGTCCGCCTCCTGCCTCACGGGGCATTGTGTGATTCGTTGTTACCATAGCCCGGACTCAGGAGATGATTGGCCACCAAATCTGTCCATCAGGAGGAGTCCTCAGGGTGCCCCTTTCCCTCTGTTCTCCCCTTCCCACTCTGCAGCATCGCCCATCAGATGCCCATACACCTTGCTCCTCCCCAGACAGCACAACCGGAATAAGAAAGCCCCAACCCAAACTGTACACCCCAAACGAAAACACCTGAACCCAAACCCTACACCCGAAATTGCAAAGATAAATTGATTTATAACAAACAGCACGCTCTCAAACTTCTACTGGGAAATTCTTTTGCTTGCTTTCCTAATTGCACAGGATTCAAATAAAACAGTCTCTTGCTTTCTCCCCAGCTGATTTTGGCTTCTCTGCTCAACTCACCCCTGAGCAGAGTAGACGGAGCTCGGTGATCGGGACTGCTTGGTGGATGGCGCCTGAAGTGGCAGAAGGTCGACCATATGGCCCCAAAGTGGACATATGGTCCTTGGGAATTGTGGGCATCGAAATGGTGGAACGAGAAGTTCCTTACAGGAATGAAAGTTCTCTCTCGGTAAGGTGTAAATACTCTCTGATGCCGCTGTTTTTCTCACCTATCCCACGTTCTGTGTGCTATTGGATAAAATCCCATTGCCAGCTGCTGGAACTACTTCCCCCACGGTCCCTTTCTGAAAATGTCCCTGCAGCACATCAGCATCTGCTGCTAGGCTGCATCAGTGGGGGAACTCAAGCCTTACCCCACACAAATCTCCATTCTCAAGCAACATTTTGCTTTGGCTTAGAAGTCGTTCCAGCTCTTTTGGCTGTGTAGATGGCCCTAAGAACAGGAAACAAGAATCTTAGAACTGGTATTGTCTTTCCTGAAATGAAGGAAAGAAACCCAAACTCAGCAAGGTCTCTAAACCAGTGGTTTGGAGAGAAGTGCACCCCCATTCTTCTCACAGGGAAACTTGCCTGAAACCTGGACATGAGGGTGTGAAGGCCACCAAGTCTCTTGTGCTTCTTGTGCAGTGGTGCTGAAACACTCAGTGACCATCTTTCTTTCCTAACCCAAGCCACTTTCTCCATGTCACCATGTCTCCATGAAGCCTGGCCATGTGGAGAGCCTGCCAAAGCCACCCCTTTGTTTCCTGGCACTTTCTAGGATGGGCACATACCATTAATGCATTGACTTGAGTGTCCAGATGAGCAGAGAGGCTACAATAGGGATGGCATTTCTCCTTCTTCTGATTTGACCACAACAATTTTCCTTTTGCTGTGACTGAAATTTGCAGTCTGCTGAGAGACAGAGCTGCAGGTGCTTCCTGTGTGCCCAAACAGGCATTTTCATCCCAAGACGTTCCTTTTTCTCCAGGCTCAACTCCTGATAGCCACAGAAGGGACCCAGAGCTGCGGCAGCCCAAGCTCCTCTCCCCTTGGCTGCGTGACTTCCTGAGCTGCTGCCTGCAGACAGACGAGGCGCGGCGCTGGTCTGCCAAGGAGCTGCTGCAGGTAAAATGCCCAGGGGCTGCAGGGGAAACAGTGTCCCAGGGATGGGCTCCTCCTGCACTCAAGTGCAAGGCATCAGATGAGCTCCCCTCCTCCTCACCTCCACTCTTGGTGCTGCTCAAATGAAAACAGTCAGGAATCCTAGACTGGGCTGGGCTGGCAGGGACCTGTAAAGGTCATCTGGTCCAAGTGCCCTGCAATGAGCAGGGACATCTTGAAAGAGATCAGGATGCTCAGACCTGAAATATTTCTGGGCCTGGGGCACTTGGCAGCTCTTGCAGCAAACCGTGCCACTGTTGCCACACTGTTTCTCCTTAGACCTAATTTTTAGAGTCAATCCCCTTTTCATTTAAAAAAGGCTAAGAGCCTTTGAGGCTTGGAAAGTAATGGCTCATTGTTGTTTTTTTTCTTCTGTGCAGCATCCATTTGTAACATCAGCCAAGCCTAAAGCCAGCCTGGTGCCACTGATTGTTTCACTGAAGGAGTGGAAGGAGAAGAGAAGAATGAGACGACCACTTTAGAACTATTTTGTCCATCACCAGTTTAGAGGATTGTAGAGTAGACTGTAATTAGGATTTTAGAGTAGGATTGTAGCATAGGATTGTAGCTCAGTATTGTAGCTTCAGATTGTAAATAAAAAAAAGTTTTGAAACCCCAACTCCTTTCAAAGATTCCCCTCCTTCTGAGCCTCTGAGAAAGCTCAACATTTCCTTCTGAACTGTCCATTTTTTCTTAGAGGTGGAAGGTGATGTTGATGGCTTCTCTGGTATGATTGGAAAGTGGGGGGAAGTCTTCTTCAGTCATCCTCTCCAGACCACAGTGCCTTTGGCATATGGCCCACTGGCTGGGTTTTACCCAGCTGTGGCACTTGTGTTTGAGGCAGAAAGGGCAGTGGCATTTGCAGGCAGAACCAAAGGACGAGTGGGGCAGCCCAAATATCCCTGTGCAGATGCAGGCCTTGAGCTGTGACTCGAGAGCATTTGGGTTCCTGCCACTTGCATTTGTACCCCTAAGCGCAGTGTCTCTGTCCGGAGGGGAGTTTTGCCGCAGTGGGAAAGCAGAAAGGTCAGGGAGGCTGCTCGGCAAGGCGCAGAGCTGGTGCAGAGCTGTCAGCGGCTGCGGGCTGAGCCCCGGCCCCGCCTTGCCCAGGCTGGAGCCCCGGCAGAGCCCCGGCAGAGCCCGCAGCAGCCTGAGCCTGGGCAGAGGCAGCTGCAGCGAGGCCCTTGGAGCTGCAAGAGGCAGCAGCCCGGCCCTGGGTGCCTCTGGGTGGCCCCGGGCGAATGCTGCGCTCTCGGAGCCCAGCTGGCAGCCGGCTGCTCCCGAGGGGAAGCGTCGCCGTGCTGGGCACAGCACAGACTGGTGCCTTTGGCCGTCCGGAGCCTGCCCAGGAGGAGAGAAAGGCAAAGCACAGCCGAGGGCTGCAGGCCTGGCCGAGGATCCCCAGCCTTGTGCCGGCTGCCCTGTAACTCCTGGCCAAGGTGAGCAGTGTGGGCAGCGCTCTGGGCACAGGGCAGGGAGCCGGGCTGCTCCGCAGGCTCCAGCACAGGGCAGCGTCCTTCAGGCACGGCGCTCCTGCCGGGGGAGCCGAGGCCAGCGGGAGGCAGGGACAGCTCCTCAGCTCACATCTGCAGGCGCCAGGGCCTCACTCAGCTCTGGGAGGAAGCGCCTGCAGTGCTGGAGTTCTGCTCTGAGCCACGGCAAAGGGGGAAATGCAGAGTGTCCTGCAGAAATATTCAGGGGCACCAGGCCAGCTTTGTGCTGTCTGGCACACAGCCAGCACTGTGCAATACAGCCCTGAGCTGCTGGGAGAGAGGTGTTAGAGAGGAGCCAACTCTCAGATGAAATTCAATGGGGACAAAGTCATCAAAGCAAAAGAGAGCTGTTTCTTAGGAAGGATTCACCTCAGCCTGGGTGTGTATCTTGCTCTCCCAGAGCCAAACATACACACACAGTCACACAGAATGCTGGTTTTTATTGCCTTGCCCCACCCAGGGCGAACCGTGTCCCCTTTCACTTCGGCTGCGTACTAGGAACTTATATTTTTCCCCACTGCAGGAGAATCCCAGACGGCTGGGACAAGGAATTCCTGCTGACCTGAGATATTCTAGAACACGTGGGTTTACTGCAAGGGTCGTGGGTAAAAGGGCCTTGCCTTCAGCTACCAGCCTCAGCTGAAGGGAAGTCCCAAACAGAGAGGGAGAAAGAACAGGAGGATGAGAGCTGAGAGAGAAGGGAGCGAGAGAGCAAGGTGGCAGGGGTCAGAGCACAGGGGGAAGAGAGCAGGGGGAAGAGTGGGGGGAAAAGGACAGGGGTAAGAGGAGAGGTAAGAGCAGTAAGAGAGGTGGGAGAAGTAAGAGGTAAGAGGTAAAAGCAGGAGAGGTAAGAGTAAAGGGAAGGAGAGGAGGAAGAGGTAAGAGAGCAAGGTCCTTGTTACAATACATTATATCTCCTTTTGTGATGAATATTCTAATTTACAGTGACCAACTAATACAAGACACAAAATCCTATAGAATCTACATCCAGCCTATAAGAACTACTACATTACCATACTGTGTTATATTTTAAACTCTAAAACTACTCTTTAGACTTTTCTGTTTTGCTGTATTGACCTTCGGATCCCTTAGCCAGCAGAAAGGGATTTTTGTTCAATCAAAAGGAATTCTCCTTCAGCCATCTAGACTATTCTTTTCAGATTATATAGTTACTAAGATGCGGTATCCTACAACTCAAAGTAAGCTTTCATTTCTATTTCAATTATAGGTTTCATATTTTCAGAATCTTTTGCTAAGCAATCATATTTATAAGGTTTCCCTCATTCATCTTCCCAACACCCCACCACCTCCTTGTCTGTCCCCTCCCATCTTATCCTACTTCCCTTTTATTCTGGTCTTCAACCTCGCCCCTCTCCCAGCTCACAGCAACACCCAACAAATTACCCAGAACAGATACAAACCCTAAATAACAACACCCAGGACCAACAAGTTTCCTTCTTTTTCTAATAATCTTTCAGCTGCAGCAAAATATTACCTCCTGTCTCACTGAGGGAATTGGGGATGAGCCTGTGGCTTGTGCTTGAGCAGTGAACTGATTTGGAAGGGAGCAGAAGGGTTTCAGTAGGCAATTTGTGTTTTCCTTCTGAATTGCTGAAAGAAAGACACATTGTGGCTTCAGTCAGCAAAAACATTTTTCAAGGTGCACTGAGGAAATGCTTGTGAGCAATTCCCAGAGAAGGAAGGTGTTGAGAAAGTGTTGAACTGTAACAGATCATGAATTCCCTTTGCATTAACAGTGTTGAGCTCTCTGTTCCTCAGTGCAGTGATTAACAAGTGCAAGTGGCTACCTTAGCCTTGAGAATAGAGTAGTCCTCCTAAGAAGGTAGCTGGAAGGCATTCAAGGGGAAGAGAGTGGTTGTAGGAGGCTCTTGAGCATCAGAGGAGAATTGGAGGAATGGGATGTTCCCCAGATGACCACCAGAGACCCTCAAGAGAGCCCTGCTCTCCTGTCAGTAACTTCTGAGAAGTGATTTCAATATGTCAACTAATTTGAGGGAATGTTTAGCCTGTGAGTTTCAGCACAGTAATGAGTAGGTCTTATTTCCATGGTTACAAATGAGTAGGTGAGATTTCTGAGTGAGCAGGTGTTAGGAAGGTAATTCCCCACACACCCAGCACTGAAATAAAGTCACGCCCCCTTTCTCACACTCACCTGGCACCAGGGATCAGGCCCTGCTCGGTACCTTTCATTTCAGTCACTTGTATTGACAGGTGAAAATGAAACCTTTTCCAGCTGTTTCCCTCGGGTTTCCCTTTCTGGGGCCAAAGCTCTGTGCTGCAGGTGGCCCGGGTGTGTGCAGAGCAGTGCAGCCTCCACAAAGCCCTTGGTTTCCCCACCAGTCATCATGGTGTGTGTCCAGGTGTGCCCAGCTGTGGCAGGAGAAAGAGCCCGCGGTGCAGTGGGCGCCGTGCCCTGCCCAGCCAGGGCTCTCTGGCACAGAGGAGCAGCAGCCCCAGCACCTTTCCACCCACTCCTGCCTTGGCCTCCCCTGGGACACAGGAGCCTCTGGAAATCAGCACCACCTGGCGCCTTCCCAGCCTGGAGCAGCTCCTGCTGCTGGGCACATCCTGCACTTGTACTGCTTCCACACAGGAATCCAGGCAGAGGGGAGACGGACAGACAGAGAAGCCCTGGCCTTGTGCAATAAATGGGCAAATGCACGGGGGGAATGTGTAGGAATTATTTCAGCTGTTTATGCCAATACTGCCTTCTCTCCATTTCTCTCGTCACATTTCCTGCTCTTTTCTCTCTCACCTTTCCACCCCTTCCCCCTTTTCAGTCTCACAGTCTTCTTGTCATGTTTGCCTGCTAATTTTTATTCATTTTCCCCATCCTTTTCAGCTCCCTTTCCTCACACTTCACCTCTCACATTTGCCCACCTTCCCACTGTTTCCTGCTTTTATCTTCCCTCATGTTTCTCACCATATTCCCCTCACTTATCCTGGCATTTTCTCCCCGCA
>NW_027077134.1:0-21993 GCF_009819655.1 Sylvia atricapilla | reverse complement strand
AAGGGCTCGGAGCTTCCTGTGGTGCCACCACCTCGTTGTCACCTCATTGTCACCTCATTGTCACCTCATTCTCACACCTTCTGTGGCTCCCCTGGGGTTGTCCCCACAGTGTCACTTCGATGTCCCCAAGCTCTCCAGACCCTCCTGGTTGCCACCACCTCCTGTGCCACCATTGTCCCCTCACTGTCCCCTCATTGTCCCCTCATTGTCCCCTCGTTGTCACCTCATTGTCACCTCATTCTCACACCTTCTGTGGCTCCCCCGGGGTTGTCCCCACAGTGTCACTTCGATGTCCTCGATGTCCCCAAGCTCTCCAGACCCTCCTGACCATCCTTCCCTGTGCCACTACCTCCTGTCCCCTCACTGTCCCCTGCTTGTCACCTCATTGTCACACCTTCCGGGGCTCCTCTGTGGCTCCCCCGGGGTTGTCCCCAATGTCCCCACAATGTCCCCATGATGTCCCCAAGCTCTCCAGACTCTCCTGGCTTCTTCTCCATGTGCCACTACCTCCTGTCCCCTTACTGTCACCTCACTGTCCCCTCATTCTCACACCTTCTGTGGCTCCCCCGGGGTTGTCCCCAATGTCCCCATGATGTCCCCAAACTCTCCAGACCCTCCTGATTGTCCTTCCCTGTGCCACCACCCCCTGTCCCACCATTGTCCCCTCACTGTCCCCTCATTGTCACCTCACTGTCACACCTCCCGGGGCTCCTCTGTGGCTCCCCCGGGGTTGTCCCCAATGTCCCCACAATGTCCCCATGATGTCCCCAAACTCTCCAGACCCTCCTGACCGTCCTTCCCTGTGCCACCACCTCCTGTCCCCTCACTGTCCCCTCATTGTCACCTCATTGTCACACCTTCTGGGGCTCCTCTGTGGCTCCCCCGGGGTTGTCCCCAATGTCCCCACGATGTCCCCATGATGTCCCCAAGCTCTCCAGACCCTCCTGACCGTCCTTCCCTGTGCCACCACCTCCTGTCCCCTCACTGTCCCCTCATTGTCACCTCATTCTCACACCTTCTGTGCCTCCCCCGGGGTTGTCCCCACGATGTCCCCACGATGTCCCCGACGTCCCCTCAGGCTGCCGAGCATCCGTCTGGAGCGGCCGCGCTTCGTGATGACGGCCACCTGCGAGTCCCCGGTGGTGGCCCTGCAGCGCTTCACTGTCACCTACACCCTGCTCAACGAGCTGCAGGACTTCCTGGCCGTGCGCCTGGTGTGGACCCCCGAGGCCACCGCCGGTGGGGACATTGGGGACACTGGGGACATTGGGGACATCCAGGGGAATCAGGGATATCCGGGGGATTGGGGACATTGGGGACATTGGGGGCATCCAGGGGCATCCAGGGGATTGGGGACATTGGGGACATCCAGGGGACTGGGGACATTGGGGACATTGGGGACACTGGGGACCTGCAGGACTTTCTGGCCATGCGCCTGGTGTGGACACCCGAGGCCACCGCCGGTGGGGACACTGCTGGGGACACTGGGGACATTGGGGACATCCAGGGGACATCCAGGGGATTGGGGACAGTGGAGACACTGGGGCTATTGGGGACACTGGAGACACTGGGGACATTGGGGACAATGGGGACACTGGGGACATGGGGACATTGGGGACACTGGGGACAGTGGGGACACTGGAGACACTGGGGACATTGGGGACAATGGGGACACTGGGGACATGGGGACATTGGGGACACTGGGGACAGTGGGGACACTGGGACACTGGGGACAGTGGGGACATTGGGGGGATTGGGGACAATGGGGACATCCAGGGAATTGGGGACATCCGGGGGATTGGTGACACTGGTGACATTGGGGACACTTGGGGACATTGGGGACATCCAGGGGACTGGGGACATTGGGGACACTGGGGACCTGCAGGACTTCCTGGCCGTGCGCCTGGTGTGGACCCCCGAGGCCACCGCGGTGGGGACACTGCTGGGGACATTGGGGACAATGGGGGCATCCAGGGGATTGGGGACACTGGCGACATTGGGGACACTGTTGGGGACACTGGCGACATTGGGGACACTGGGGGGATTGGGGACACTGGGGACACATTGGGGACACTGTTGGGGACACTGGGGACACTGGGGGGATTGGGGACACTGTGGACACTGGGGACACTGTTGGGGACACATTGGGGACACTGGGGACATTCAGGACATTGGGGACATCCGGGGGATTGAGGACACTGGGGACACTGGGGACACTGTTGGGGACACTGGGGCCATTGGGGACACTGGGGACACATTGGGGACACTGTTGGGGACACTGTGGACGCGGACAGAATCCCCAGTGGCCTGGGTGTCCCCAATGCCGTGTCCCTGTCCCCTCAGGCCGTCCCCGCGGTCCCCTGGACTCGGTGGTTTGTCACTCGCCCCTCACCAACCTGGGCTACTCCCGCAAGGGCAGCGCCAGGACCTTCACCGTGGCCTTCCAGTGCCTGCGGGCGGGCCTCTTCGAGGTCAGGGCCACCTCAGTGTCACCTCAGTGTCACCTGGGTCACCCCCGTGTCACCTGGGTCACCTCAGTGTCACCTGTGTCACTGTTATACCCATTATCCCCGTTATTGGCCCATTCCCAGTATCCCCAGTATCCCCAGTATCCCCCTTCCAGTGCCTGTGGGCGGGTCTCTTCGAGGTCAGGGCCACCTCTGTGTCACCTCTGTGTCACCTCAGTGTCACCTGTGTCACCCCCGTGTCACCCGTGTCATTTATGTCATTGTTATCCTCACCATTATCCCGTTCCCAGTATCCCCAGTATCCCCAGTATCCCCCTTCCAGTGCCTCCAGGTGGGCCTCTTCGAGGTCAGGGCCACCTCAGTGTCACCTGTGTGTCACCTGTGTCACCTGTGTCACCCCCGTGTCACCTGTGTCACTGTTATACCCATTATCCCCGTTATTGTTCCATTCCCAGTATCCCCAGTATCCCCAGTATCCCCCTTCCAGTGCCTCAGGGCGGGTCTCTTCGAGGTCAGGGCCACCTCAGTGTCACCTCTGTGTCACCCTCATTGTCACCTGTGTCACCTCAGTGTCACCCGTGTCATTTATGTCATTGTTATCGTCACCATTATCCCGTTCCCAGTATCCCCAGTATCCCCAGTATCTCCCTTCCAGTGCCTCAGGGCGGGTCTCTTTGAGGTCAGGGCCACCTCAGTGTCACCTCTGTGTCACCTCAGTGTCACCTGTGTCACCCCCGTGTCACCTGTGTCACTGTTATCCCCGTTATTGTTCCATTCCCAGTATCCCCAGTATCCCCAGTATCCCCCTTCCAGTGCCTCAGGGCGGGTCTCTTCGAGGTCAGGGCCACCTCTGTGTCACCTGTGTCACCTCCTGTGTCACCTGGGTCACCTCAGTGTCATCTGTGTCACCTTCCGTGTCACCAGTGCCCTCCCAGTTCCCTCCCAGTCCCCCCAAAACCCCTCCCAGTCCCTCCCAGTGACTCCCAGTATCCTAAATTCCCTCCCAGTGCCCCCAAAACTCACTCCCAGTCCCTCCCAGTTTGGCCCAGTCCCTCCCAGTCCCTCCCAGTCCGTCCCAGTGAGTCCCAGTTTGTCCCAGTTCCCTCCCAGTCCGTCCCAGTCCGTCCCAGTGAGTCCCAGTTTGTCCCAGTTCCCTCCCAGTCCGTCCCAGTCCGTCCCAGTGAGTCCCAGTTTGTCCCAGTTCCCTCCCAGTCTGTCCCAGTCCGTCCCAGTGAGTCCCAGTTTGGCGCAGCTGTCTCAGCACATGAAGCTGAAGCTCCAGTTCACGGCCAGTGTGACCAGTGCCCCGCCCGAGGCGCGCCCAGTCTCCAGGAAGAGCAGTCCCAGTTCACCGGCCGTGCGGGAACTGGTGGCGGGACTGGGACGCTCCCAGTCCTTCTCCCACCAGCAACCGGCCCGCAGCCACCTCATGAGGTACTGGGGGGGACTGGGAGGGACTGGGGGGGACTGGGAGTGACTGGGAGGGGTTTTGGGGGGACTGGGAGGGACTGGGAGCAACTGGGAGGGGAACTGGGAGTGACTGGGAATGGGATAATGGGGACTGGGATAAACTGGGAGGGGATTTGGGGGCACTGGGAATGGGATAATAGGAACTGGGAGGGACTGGGAACGACTGGGAGGGGTTTTGGGGGCACTGTGACAAACTGGGAGTCACTGGGAGGGGAACTGGGAGGGACTGGGAGGGGATTTGCGGGCACTGGGAGTGACTGGGAGCAACTGGGAGGGGATTTGGGGGGGGCTGGGAGGGACTGGGATAAACTGGGAGGGGTTTTGAGGGGACTGGGAGGGGATTGGGGGTTACTGGTTTATACTGGTTTGGGGGTTTTTGTTACTGGTTTGGGGTTTGGGGGTCACTGGGACAAACTGGGATGTGACAAAGGGCCACTGAGGTGACACCAAGGTGAGACAGGTGACACACAGGTGACACGGGGACACTGTAAGGACACTGTAGGTCACACAGGTGACACAAGTCACACACAGGTCACACAGGTGACACACAGGTGACACAGGTGACACACAGGTGACACAGGTAACACAGGTGTCACTGTCCCCAGGTCCGGCAGTGTGATGGAGCGCAGGGCCATCACTGTGACTGACACAGGGACACTGTAAGGACACTGTAGGTCACACAGGTGACACACAGGTGACACAGGTGACACAGGTGTCCCCAATGTCCCCAGGTCCGGCAGTGTGATGGAGCGCAGGGCCATCACTGTGACTGACACAGGTCACACAGGTGACACGGGGACACTGTAGGTCACACAGGTGACACAAGTCACACACAGGTGACACACAGGTGACACTGAGGTGACACTCCTGTCCCCAGGTCCGGCAGTGTGATGGAGCGCAGGGCCATCACTGTAACTGACACAGGGACACTGTAAGGACACTGTAGGTCACACAGGTGACACACAGGTGACACAGGTGTCCCCAATGTCCCCAGGTCTGGCAGTGTGATGGAGCGCAGGGCCATCACTGTAACTGACACAGGTCACACAGGTGACACGGGGACACTGTAAGGACACTGTAGGTCACACAGGTGACACACAGGTGACACACAGGTGACACTGAGGTGACACTCCTGTCCCCAGGTCCGGCAGTGTGATGGAGCGCAGGGCCATCACTGTGACTGACACAGGTCACACACAGGTGACACAGGTGACACACAGGTGACACACAGGTGACACAGGTGTCCCCAGTGTCCCCAGGTCCGGCAGTGTGATGGAGCGCAGGGCCATCACTGTGACTGACACAGGTCACACACAGGTGACACAGGTGACACACAGGTGACACAGGGACACTGTAGGTCACACAGGTCACACACAGGTGACACACAGGTGACACTGAGGTGACACTCCTGTCCCCAGGTCCGGCAGTGTGATGGAGCGCAGGGCCATCACTGTAACTGACACAGGTCACACAGGTGACATGGGGACACTGTAAGGACACTGTAGGTCACACAGGTGACACACAGGTGTCCCCAATGTCCCCAGGTCCGGCAGTGTGATGGAGCGCAGGGCCATCACGCCCCCCGTGGGCTCCCCCGTGGGACGTCCCCTGTACCTGCCCGCAGGTGACAAAGCCGTGCTGGCCCTGGACAAGATCGCCAAGAGGGAGTGCAAGGTCCTCGTGGTGCCACCCGTCCAGTGACACCAGGGGACACGGGGGACACCGAGGGGACAGCCTGGGGACAACGCTGGGACCGTGGGGACAGCCTGGGACCATGGGGACATCGAGGGGACAGTGTGGGGACAATGCCAGGACCATGGGGACAGCCTGGGGACACCGAGGGGACAGCCTGGGGACAACGCTGGGACCGTGGGGACATCATGGGGACAGCCTGGGGACAGTGTGGGGACAGTCTGGGACACTGTGGGGACAACACTGGGACAGCCTGGGACAATGGGGACATCGAGGGGACAGTGTGGGGACAATGCTGGGACTGTGGGGACATCGAGAGGACAGCGTAGGACAGCATGGGCACAGTGTGGGGACATCAAGGGGACAATGCTGGGACCATGGGGACAGCTTGGGGACAGTGGGGACATCATGGAGACAACACTGGGACCGTGGGGACAGTGTGGGGACAGTGCCAGGACCATGGGGACACTGAGGGGACAGTGCTGGGACCATGGAGACATCGTGGGGACAATGCTGGGGCCATGGGGACAGTGCCAGGACCATGGGGACATGGTGGGGACACTGTGGGGACAACACCGGGACCATGGGGACAGCCAGGGGTGGCACCAGGACAGTGGGGACAGTGTGGGGACATCGTGGGGACACCACTGGGACCATGGGGATGGCACTGGGACACTGGGGACAACTTGGGGACATCACTGGGGTGGCAGGGGCAGCGCTTGGGACAATGGGGACAATGGGGACAGGGCCACCACCAAAGTGTCCCCAAAGCCAGGTGACAATGGGGGGGGTCACTGCCACGTGCCATGGAGGGGACCTTGGGGACATTTTGGGGACATTTTGGGGACACCTTGGGGACACGGCCTGGAGCCGTGCCTGCCTTTGGGGCCGGGAGTTTGGGGACATTTGGGGACATTCTGGGGGAAGTGTCCCCGAGCCAAAGTGGGAGGGGGGAGGGGAGGGGCCTGAGGTGCCACCTCCGGGTTGGGGACATTGGGGACAAGGGTGGCACCTGTGTCCCTGTTATTTATTGCCAATAAAGAGACTTGGATGTCACTTGGATTGTCCCCAAGGGTGGCCTGGGTGTCCCCAAGGGTGGCCTGGGTGTCCCCTGATGTCCCCAAGTGTGGCCTGGATGTCCCCTGATGTCACCCCGATGTCCCCAAAGAACTCACCAAACACACAAAAGCCACCCTCAGACGTTTATTGTCCCCACGGCGGGGATTTGGGGACACTTTGGGGACAGGAAGAAGCGGCCGAGGACGCTGCCACCTCCTCTGGGGACAGCCTGGGGACATTTGGGGACAGTTTTTCACACGGCCACCGGCTCCTGGACGTGGTGGTGACGTTTGACCACGAAGAGTTTCTGTCCCGAGACGGTGACAAGGAGCGAGTGCTCACCGAACACCACTGGGGACAACGGGGACAGTGCCACCCCCGGCGTCCCCGAGGTCCCCAAAGCCACCCCCAGGGTCCCCAGTCCCCAAGGCCATCAGGGACAAGGGGACAACAGGGACAAGGCCACCCCTCTGAACCTTGGGGACATTCTGGGGACAGTTTGAAAGCCTTTAGTGCCACCTGATGACCCCTGGTGACCCTTTGGTGACCCCAGTGACCCCCTGGTGACATTTGGGGACACTTTGGGGACACTTTAAGGCTCAGACCCCCCTAAAATCCTCCCTCGGGGACCCTTTTGGTGCCACCTGATGACCCCCTGGTGACATTTGGGGACACTTTGGTGACCCTGAGGACAATCTGGGTGGCCTTGGGGACACTTTGGGGACAGTGGCCCCCCTCAACACCCCCTAAAATCCCCCTGGGGACCCTTTTGGTGCCACTTTTTGCCCCTTTGGTGCCACTTTTCACCCCTTTGGTGCCACTTTAGTGCCACCTGATGACCCCCGGTGACCCTTTGGTGACATCTGGTGACATTTGAGGACACTTTAAGGCTCAGAACCCCCTAAAATCCCCCCCGGGGACCCTTTTGGTGCCACTTTTTCCCCCTTTGGTGCCACTTTAGTGCCACCTGATGACCCCCGGTGACCCCCGGTGACCTTTGGGGACACTTTGGGGACACTTTGGGGACGTCCCTCACCCGAGAGGCGGCGGAAGGGCGGCTCGTGGCCTCGGGGCAGGCGCAGCCCCAGGGCCGTGGCCACCAGCCCCTGCAGCACAGTGGCCGTGTGCTCGTCGTTCTCCAGGTCCCCCGAGGACTGAGCAGGGGACAAAAGGGACAAAAAAATGATTAAAAAATAAAAATAATTAGGAGAAAAATCGGGAATTTTGGAGGTTCCCGGGAAAATCGGGAGGGAGAAAATCCCCTCCAAAAAATCTGATTGAAAATGGTCCAAAATTAACTAAAATGAGTTTAAAAGGAGTCAAAAGGCTCCGAATTATAAAATAATTATCTCAAAATATCCCCAAATCACCCAAATTCAACCCAGGAGCCTCAGAAGTTTCAAAATCACCCCAAAATTCACCCCAAAATCACCCAAATCAACCCAAAAATCACCCAAATCCATCCCAAATTCACCCAAATCTACCCCAAACCCACCGAAATTCACCCCAAAATAACCCCAAAATCATCCAATTCACCCCAAAATCATCCCGAATCACCCCAAAATTTTTTGTTTCCTCCTCCCCCAAATTTTTGGGGCCCCTCCCTCAATTTTTTTTTTTTGTTTCTTCCCTCCTCCAATTTTTTGCTTCCTCCTCCTCCTCCAATCTTTGGGCCCCCCCCCACCCCTAATTTTGGAGCCCCTCCCCCAATTTTTTGGAGCCCCTCCCCCAATTTTTTGTGCTTTTCCCCCAAATTTTGAGGCCCCTCCCCCTCACCGCCAGCACGGCGCCGTCGCTGATGACGAGGTACCCGGCCTGAGCCGGGAGCCGCTCCAGGCCCTGCGTCAGCGCCGACGTCTGAAACCAGTATGGACCAGTATAAACCAGTATGGACCAGTATAAACCAGTGTGGACCAGTGTAAACCAGTGTGGACCAGTATGAAACCAGTAACACTCAGAGCCTCCACCCGCAGCCTCCCCCAGTCCCCCCCAGTCCCCCCAGTCCCTCCCAGTCCCTCCCAGTATCTCCCAGTCTCTCCCAGTATCCCCCAGTTTCTCCCAGTTCTCACCATAGCGACGCTCCCGCTTCTCTTCCGGTCACGTGACCCCGCCCTTAATAAACCCCGCCACCTCATTGGTTCAGCGCTTCGCCGGCTGACCAATCAGAGCCGGCCCTGGGATCACGTGACGAGAGAAGTGGCCAATTCTATTGGTCGGTAGGCCGGAAGTGACGCTCAGTCCTCCAGCGGAGGTCTCTGGGTTCCTCCATAAAGCCGGAAGTGACGCTCAGTCCTCCAGCGGAGGTCTCTGTGGTTCTTCCCGGAAGCCGGAAGTGACGCTCAGTCCTCCGGCGGAGGTCTCTGTGGTTCTTCCCGGAAGCCGGAAGTGACGCTCGGTCCTCCAGCGCTCGTCTCTATGGTCCCTGAGCGCTCCAGCTCTCGGCCCCCGCCCCGCCAG
Source organism: Sylvia atricapilla (assembly GCF_009819655.1). Lineage (NCBI taxonomy): Eukaryota > Metazoa > Chordata > Aves > Passeriformes > Sylviidae > Sylvia > Sylvia atricapilla. The sequence goes on along the minus strand of NW_027077134.1, from coordinate 12,847 downwards.
CAGCCCCAAAATGAGGAAATTTGGGGAAAACGCCTCAAAAATCCCTTCAATAAACCGGGGAAATCTCCGCCAATGGCCGCCACGGCCACGAGCCCAGAGCCGAGCCGCGGTGGCCGCGGCCTGTGGGGGCCACAACCATCGTCACCATGGTGGCCACAACCAGCCCCGTGGTGGCCATGACCATCCCATGGTAGCCACGCCCATCCCCACGGTAACCACGCCCCCCTCTCGGTAGCCAAGTCCATCCCTATGGTAGCCACAACCATTCCCATGGCGGCCATGACCATCCCATGGTAGCCACGCCCATCCCCACGGTAACCACGCCCCCCTTTCGGTAGCCAAGTCCACCCATATGATAGCCACAACCATTCCCATGGCGGCCACGCCCATCTCATGGTAGCCACGCCCCCCCGATAGCCACGCTCCCCTTTCGGTAGCCAAGACCATTCCTATGGTAGCCACAACCACTCCCATGGCGGCCATGACCATTCCCACGGTAACCACGCCCCTCTCACGGTAGCCACACCCCTCTCGGTAGCCAAGTCCATCCCTATGGTAGTCACAACCACTCCCATGGCGGCCATGACCATTCCCACAGCAGCCACGCCCATTCCCACGGTAGCCACGCCCCCTTCACAGTAACCACGCCCATTCCCACGGTAGCCACGCCCCCTTCATAGTGACCACGCCCATCCCCACAGTAGCCAAGAGCATCCCCACGCTAGCCACAGGCGCTATGACCATCCCTATGGTAGCCACGCCCCCTTTACGGTGGCCACAACCACCCCTACGTTAGCCACGCCCCCTTTTCCATAACCACGCCCCCTTCCCGGTAGCCACGCCCCTTTCCCGGTGGCCAGCGCGGAGCCGCGGTCGGTAGCCAAGGAAGGATCCGGGGTTTATTCGCTGTGGTTAAACAAGAGCCCGGGGGGGGAGGGGAGTGGGGGAGGGGCGGGGGGAGGGGCCCTGTGACCACCCCGAGAGGGGGGAGGGGAGGAGCCCGGCCCCTCCCCCACCCACCCCACCCCCCCCCTCCCCGGATAAATTCATATTTATATAATTCATATTTATAATCGCCCCTCCCCCACCCCCACCCCCCCAAAAAAAACCCCGCCCCTCCCCCACCCATCTCGCGGAGGGGGGGGGGTGACTCCGGGCGGTGATTGGGTGGGGGAGGGGTGGGGCGGCCCCTCCCCCTCCCTCAGTCGTCGATGCAGATCACCTCCCCCCCCCCGCGGCTCCTTCTTCTCCAGCGCCTCCGCCTCGCGCTTCACCAGCACCGGGGGGCCATTGGCGGCTGGGGGGGACAGCCCGGGGTCAAAGGGCACCCAGGGGACACCCACAGTGACCCCCCACCCATGGGGACATCCCACAGTGACACCCCAGTGACACCCACCCATGGGAACCCCCCACAGTGACATCATCACCCATGGGGACACCCCACAGTGACACCAGCACCGGGGGGCCATTGGCGGCTGGGGGGACACCCCGGGGTCAAAGGGCACCCAGGGGACACCCCCCGAGGGGTGACACCCACGGGGACATCCCCCAGTGACACCCCAGTGACACCCACCCATGGGGACATCCCACAGTGACATCATCACCGGGGGGCCATTGGTGGCTGGGGGGGACACCCCGGGGTCAAAGGGCACCCAGGGGACACCCCGGGGTCAAAGGGCACCCATGGGACCCCCACAGTGACCCCCACCCATGGGGACATCCCCCAGTGACACCCCAGTGACACCCACCCATGGGGACATCCCACAGTGACATCATCACCCATGGGGACACCCCACAGTGACACCAGCACCGGGGGGCCATTGGCGGCTGGGGGGACAGCCCGGGGTCAAAGGGCACCCAGGGGACACCCACAGTGACCCCCACCCATGGGGACATCCCACAGTGACACCAGCACCGGGGGGCCATTGGCGGCTGGGGGGACAGCCCGGGGTCAAAGGGCACCCAGGGGACACCCACAGTGACCCCCACCCATGGGGACATCCCACAGTGACACCAGCACCGGGGGGCCATTGGCGGCTGGGGGGGACACCCCGGGGTCAAAGGGCACCCATGGGACCCCCACAGTGACCCCCACCCATGGGACACCCCATAGTGACACCCCAGTGACACCCACCCATGGGGACATCCCACAGTGACACCTGAGTGACCCCCAGCCATGGGGACATCCCATAGTGACATCATCACCGGGGGGCGTGGTCACGGGGGACACCCAGACCCCCACCCATGGGAACCCCCCCCCCACGGACCCCAGACCCCTCCCCCACCCACACCCCGGGACCTCCCCCTCCAAAAAATGTCCCCATCTTTGGTGCCACCCCCCCCAAATGTCCCCCTCTTTGGTGTCACCCCCAAAAAAATGTCCCCATTTTTGGCATCACCCCACCCCCAAATGTCCCCATTTTTGGGGACACCCCACCCCCAAATGTCCCCCTCTTTGGTGTCACCCCCCCCAAATGTCCCCCTTTTTGGGGACACCCCCAAAAAGTGTCCCCATTTTTGGTGTCACCCCCAAAAAAATGTCCCCATTTTTGGCGTCACCCCCCCCAGATGTCCCCATTTTTGGCGTCACCCCCCCCCCAAATGTCCCCCTCATTGGTGTCACCCCCGCTGTCCCCTCACCGGAAATGAAGGAGCCTGGTGGCATCTGGCTGTAGTTGGCGCCCCCGGGGGGGGGCAGGGCTCCGGCCGGGGGGGTCCCAAAGGTGCCCCCGTAACTCGGGGGGGTGGCGTAAGGTCCCGGCGGGAAGCTCTGGGGACAAAGGGGACACGGCTGTCACCTCCCCGGGGTGGCCCCGGGGGGTCCCCAAGGCGCTGAGGGACATCCCAAACTCAGGAGGGACATCACCAAGTTACTGAGGGATGTCCCCACGGTGACAAGGGACATCCCCGGGGCAGGGTGACACGGTGACAGAGGTGACAATGGGTGACAGAGGGATACCCGGGGCTGACAGGAGGTGACACAGCTGTCCCCAAATGTCACTCACGGGCGGCGGGTGGCTCTCGGTGCCCTTGCTGGCCAGGATGGGTGACACCCCCGGGGCAGGGCGCCATGGTGACAATGGGTGACAATGGGTGACAGAGGGATACCCGGGGCTGACAGGAGGTGACACAACTGTCCCCAAATGTCACTCACGGGCGGCGGGTGGCTCTCGGTGCCCTTGCTGGCCAGGATGGGTGACACCCCCGGGGCAGGGTGACACGGTGACAATGGGTGACAATGGGTGACAATGGGTGACAATGGGTGACAATGGGTGACAGGGATACCCGGGGCTGACAGGAGGTGACACAGCTGTCCCCAAATGTCACTCACGGGCGGCGGGTGGCTCTCGGTGCCCTTGCTGGCCAGGCGGCTGAGGATGCTGCGCTCGGACATCTGCAGGCGCGCGGCGATGGGCGGGATGCGGGACAGAGTGGCCGGGAGACGCGTCACATCGGCCTTCATGTCGCTGAGCAGCTCCTCCAGCTGGTTCAGCACTGACAGGGGACACACAGGGGACACGGGGACACAGACGGGGCGCCCGTCAGCGCCTACGCACCGGTTACTCACAGGTTACTCACGGGTTACTCAGGGGTTACTCAGGGGTTACTCAGAGCTGAGCAGCTCCTCCAGCTGGCTCAGCACTGACAGGGGACACACAGGGGACACAGGGGACAGAGATGGGGCACTCAGGGGTTACTCACAGGTTACTCATAGTTTACCCACAGGTTACTCAGGGGCTACTCATAGATTACTCACAGATTACCCGGGGGCTACTCACGGGTTACTCATAGCTTACGCATAGGTTGACTCACAGGTTACTCACAGGTTACCCACAGGTTATCCACAGGTTACTCATAGGTTTACTCACAGGTTACTCAGGGGTTACTCATCGGTTACAGGTTACTCAGGGGTTACTCAGGGGTTACTCAGGGGCAGAGCGGTGGGAGATACTCACCTGAGTGTGGGGGGGAGGGGGTTACTCAGGGGATACTCAGCGGTTACTCAGGGGCAGGGAGGGGCTGTGAACAGGCCGGGGATACTCCGGATTTACTCCGGGGATACTCCAGGGGAACACCCCCCGGGGTGAGGAGGGAGGATCGGGGTGTGAACTACTCCGGAGATACTCAGAGGGCAGCGCCGGGCACTTACACCACCTTTACACCGGGTTTACACCAGGTTTACACCGGCTTTTACTCCAAATTTACTCCAAATTTACTCTGATTTTTCTGCGACTTTACTCCAAATTTACTCCGATTTCTCTCCCATTTTACTCCAAATTTACTCTGGTTTTTCTCACATTTTACTCCAAATTTACTCCGATTTCTCTCCCATTTTACTCCAAATTTACTCCGCTTTTACTCAGACTTTACTCCAAATTTCCCCCCAGTTTAACCCGACTTTTCTCCGAATTCGCTCCCTTTTTTCTCAGCCTTTAACCCAAATTCACTCCGATTTTTCTCGCCCCTCCCCCACCCTCCGTTTGCCCCTCCCCCACCTCTCCCCTCCCCCACCCAGAGCAAGGACACACACACACACACAAAAGCGGGAGGCGGCGGTTTGGGTTTTTTTGACGTTTTTTGGTTATTTTTCACTTTTTTTGGAGCGGAGCCAACACCTCCCACACCCCCTTAAAAAAAAAAAAAAAAAAAAAAAAAAAAAAAAAAAAAAACCAACCCCAAACCCCCCACAAAAACAAAAGAAAAACCCCAAAAGACCCCCCAAAACCCGGCAACCCCCCCCAAAAAAAACCCCAAAAAACGCACCCCCCAAAAAAACCCCAAAAAACCCCCAAAAACCCCCAAAAAACCCAAAACACTCCCCAAAAAAACCCCAACAACCGCCCCCAAAATCCCAAAACCCCCCAAACCCCCCAAAAAAACCCCAACCTCCCCCCAAAAACCCACAAAAAAATCCGAAAATCCCCCCCCAAAACACCCAAAACCCCCTCCAAAAGATCCCCAGAAAACCCCCCAATAATCCCCCCAAAAAAACCCACCACACCCCAAATCCCCCCGAAATCCCCCCCAAAAAACCCAAAGGAACACCCCCAAAAAAACCCCAACCCCCCGACCCAAACCCCAAAAAAGTGCAAAAAATCCCCCCAAAACCCCCCCCAAAACCCCAACCACCTCAAAAAAACCCCAAAAAACCCCCCAAACCCCCCCAAACCCCTGTGAAAAAAAACCAACCCCCCCAAAAACTCCCTCCAAAAACCCCCCCAAAACCCCAAAATCCTCCAAAAAAACTCAATAAACCCCTCAAAAAAAAAAAAAAAAACCCAAAACCCCCAAAACCCCAAAGAACCCCCCAAAAAAGCCCCAACCCCCCCAAAGAAACTAAAAAACCCACACCACAACCCTAAAAAAATCCCCAAAAAACCCCAAAAACCTCCAACACCCCCCAAAAAACCCAAACTCCCCCCAAAACCCCCCCAAATTCCCAAACCCCCCCCCAAAAAAAAAACCCCAAAAACATCCAATATCCCTCCCCAAAAAAACCCAAAACCACGCCCTACCACTGCCCCCAAAAAACCCAAACTCCCCCCAAAACCCCCCTAAATTCCCAACCCCCCCAAAAAAACCAAAAAAAACCCCCAAAAAAACCCCAATATCCCTCCCCAAAAAAACCCCCAAAAACCACCCCCCAAAAAACCCAAAAAACCCCCCAAAATCCCCCCCAAAAATCCCTAAAAAACCCCAACCCCCCCAACCCAAACCCCTCCACAAAAAACCCCAAAAAACCTTCACCACATCCCAAAAAAAAACCCCAAATCCCCCCCTAAAAAAAAACCCAAAAAAACACCCCCTAAAAAAAGCCCCACCTCACCCAAAAAAGACCCCAAAATCCCCCAAAAAAACCCAAAAAACCAACACACTCCTGGTGTCTTTTTTAAATACTCGACACCACCTCCGACAGTTACAGCAGAGCCTCGAGCTCCGGGCTGGTGACCTCTGTGACCCACCCTAAAAACACCCCAAAAACCACCTAAAAAGCCCCCAAACACCCCAAAACCCCCCAAAACCCCAAAAAAACCACCACAAGCACGGTTATTTTTTTAATACTCGGTTACAGCAGACCAATGCCCGGCGGGCTGGCGACCTCTGCGCGCCCCTCTAAAAACACCCCAAAAAACCCCAAAACTTCCTAAAAAAAACCCCAAAACACCCCAAAAAATCCCCCCAAAACCCTCAAAAAAACTCTAAAAAAACCAGCACACTCCTGGTGTCTCTTTTTAATACTTGACCACGCCACCGTCACCAGCTACAGCAGACCAATGACCACTGGGCTGGTGACCTCTGTGACCCACCCTAAAAACACCCCAAAAAACCCAAAACCACCCCAAAAACCTCCTAAAAAGCCCCCAAAACACCCCGAAAAACCCAAAAACCCCAAAAAAACCACCACAAGCACGGTTATTTTTTTAATACTCGGTTACAGCAGACCAATGCCCGGTGGGCTGGCGACCTCTGCGTGCCCCTCTAAAAACACCCCAAAAAAACCCAAAACTTCCTAAAAACACCCCAAAACACCCCAAAAAATCCCCCCAAAAACCCCCAAAAAAAACTCTAAAAAAACCAACACACTCCTGGTGTCTCTTTTTAATACTCAACCATGACACCTCCACCAGCTACAGCAGAGCCTCGAGCTCCGGGCTGGTGACCTCCGTGACCCACCCTAAAAACACCCCAGAAAACCCAAAAACACCCCAAAACCCCTCCAAAAAAACCCCCAACCCCAAAAAAACCAACACACCCCTGGTGTCTTTTTTAAATACTCGACCACGCCACCAACACCAGCTACAGCAGAGCCCCGAGCTCCGGGCTGGTGACCTCTGTGACCCACCCTAAAAACACCCCAAAAACCCAAAAACCTCCTAAAAAAAACCCAAAAACCTCCTAAAAAAACCCCAAAAACCACAAACAAACCCCAAAAACCCTAAAAAACCAACACACCCCTGGTGTCTCTTTTTAATACTCAACCATGACACCTCCACCAGCTACAGCAGAGCCCCGAGCTCCGGGATGGTGACCTCTGTGACCCACCCTAAAAACACCCCAAAAAAACCAAAAACACCCCAAAACCCCTCCAAAAAAACCCCCAAACCCAAAAAAACCAACACACTCCTGGTGTCTTTTTTAAATACTCGACCACGCCACCAACACCAGCTACAGCAGAGCCTCGAGCTCCGGGATGGTGACCTCTGTGACCCACCCTAAGAACACCCCAAAAAACCCAAAAACCTCCTAAAAAAACCCCAAAAACCCAAAAACCTCCTAAAAAAACCCCCAAAACCACAAACAAACCCCAAAAACCCTAAAAAACCAACACACCCCTGGTGTCTCTTTTTAATACTCAACCATGACACCTCCACCAGCTACAGCAGAGCCCCGAGCTCCGGGCGGGGGACCTCTGTGACCCACCCTAAAAACACCCCAGAAAACCCAAAAACCCCAAAAAACCACCACAAGCACGGTTATTTTTTTAATACTCGACACCAGCACCGGTTACAGCAGACCAATGGCCACTGGGCTGGCAACCTCTGTTTGCCCCTCTAAAAACACCCCAAAAAACCCAAAACTTCCTAAAAAAACCCCAAAACAGCCCAAAAAACCCCCCCAAAAACCCCCAAAAAAACTCTAAAAAAACCAACACACTCCTGGTGTCTCTTTTTAATACTCAACCATGACACCAACACCTCCACCAGTTACAGCAGAGCCTCGAGCTCCGGGCTGGTGACCTCTGTGACCCACCCTAAAAACACCCCAAAAAACCAAAAACACCCCAAAACCCCTCCAAAAAAACCCCCAAACCCAAAAAAACCAACACACCCCTGGTGTCTTTTTTAAATACTCGACCACGCCACCAACACCAGCTACAGCAGAGCCCTGGGCTGGTGACCTCCGTGACCCACCCTAAAAACACCCCAAAAAACCCAAAACCCTCCTAAAAACCCGCAAAACACCCCAAAAAACCCAAAAACCTCCTAAAAAAAGGCCCAAAAACACAAACAAACCCCAAAAACCCCAAAACCCCCAAAAACCCACCACAAACATCGTTGTTTTTTTAATACTCTGCCCCAACACCAACACTAACAGTTACAGCAGAGCCCCGAGCTCCGGGCTGGCGACCTCCGTGACCCACCCTAAAAACACCCCAAAACCCCCCTAAAAAACCCAAAACACCCCAAAACCCCAAAAAACCCACCACAAGCACGGTTATTTTTTTAATACTCGGTTACAGCAGACCAATGCCCGGCGGGCTGGCGACCTCTGCGCGCCCCTCGCTGGCCCTGCCGCCGTCTCTTACCCTTGTGCAGCACGGCGTTGGCCGGTTTGTTGCCCGCCAGCGACTCCTTGGACAGGTGCTGGTGGCTCTCGGCCAGGCACTCGACCTCGGCGAAGCGCGTGTTCAGGGCCATGGCCGGGTGACTCGGGTCCTGCGTCATGTTCAGGTACGCGGCGCGCCGCAGCTGCTCCTCGATCACCAGCGCCTGCTCCAGCAGCTGGGGAAACGGGGAGACGTCAGTGGGGACGGGGTTTGGGGGGGATTTGAGGGAGTCAGGGGGCATTTGGGGGAGTTTTGGAGGGTCAGGTGGGTTTGGCAGGGATTTTGGAGGGGATCTGAGGGGGCCGGGGGGGATTTTGAGGGCAGTTGAGAGGGTTTGGAGAGGGTTTTAGAGGGGTTTGAGGGGGTCAGGGGGGGTTTGGAGAGGGTTTGGGGGGATTTGGGGGGGATTTGGAGAGGATTTTTGGAGTTTTTTGGGGGTTGGGGGGGTTTGGAGGGGGTTTGAGGGGGTTTGGGGGCATTCGGAGGCCGGAGCTGCTCCTCGATCACCAGCGCCTGCTCCAGCAGCTGGGGAAACGGGGAGAGGTCAGTGGGGACGGGGTTTGGGGGGTTTGGGGGGATTTGAGGGGTTTGGGGAAGATTTGAGGGGATTTGGGAGGAATTTGAGGGGTTTAGAGGGGGTTTGACGGGGTTTAGAGGGGTTTGGAGGGGATTTGGGGGAGTCAGGGATGGTTTAGGGAGGTTGGAGGGGGTTTGACGGGGTTTGGGGGAGATTTGAGGGGTTTTAAAGGGGGTTTAAAGGGGGTTTGAGGGGGTTTGAGGGGGTTTGGGGGCATTCGGAGGCCGCAGCTGCTCCTCGATCACCAGCGCCTGCTCCAGCAGCTGAGGAAAGGGGGGAGAGGGGGGTTGAGGGGTTTTTTGGAGGTTTTTTGGGGTTTGGAGGGGGTTTGGAGGGGAATTTGAGAAGGCTTTGGGGGGGGTTTGGAGGGGTTTGAGGGGGGTTTGGGGGAGGTTTGAGGGGGTTTGGAGGGGTTTGGGGAAGATTTGAGGGGATTTGGGAGGAATTTGAGGGGTTTAAAGGGGGTTTGAGGGGGTTTAGAGGGGGTTTGGAGGGGTTTGGGGGGGTTTGGAGGGGATTTGGGGGGAATTTGAGGGGGTTTGGAGGGGGTTTGAGGGGGTTTAGGGGTATTCAGAGGCCGGAGCTGCTCCTCGATCACCAGCGCCTGCTCCAGCAGCTGGGGAAACGGGGAGAGGTCAGTGGGGACGGGGTTTGGGGGGGATTTGGGGGGTTTAAAGGGGGTTTGAGGGGAATTTGAGGGGGGTTTGGGGGTATTCAGAGGCCGCAGCTGCTCCTCGATCACCAGCGCCTGCTCCAGCAGCTGGGGAAAGGGGGGAGAGGGGGGTTGAGGGGTTTTTTGGAGTTTTTTTTGGGGTTTGGAGGGGGTTTGGGGGGAATTTGAGGAGGCTTTGGGGGAGTTTGGAGGGGTTTGAGGGGGGTTTGGGGGAGGTTTGAGGGGGTTTGGGGAAGATTTGAGGGGATCTGGGGGGAATTTGAGGGGTTTAGAGGGGATTTGAAGGGGTTTGGGGGAGTCAGGGATGGTTTAGGGAGGTTTGGAGGGGTTTTGAGGGGGTTTGGGGGTATTCAGAGGCCGGAGCTGCTCCTCGATCACCAGCGCCTGCTCCAGCAGCTGGGGAAAGGGGGGAGAGGTCAGTGGGGACGGCGTTTGGGGGGTTCTTTTGGAGTTTTTTTGGGTTTTGAGGGGGTTTGGGGAAGATTTGAGGGGATTTGGAGGGAATTTGAGGGGTTTTTGGAGGGTTTGGAGGCCGGAGCTGCTCCTCGATCACCAGCGCCTGCTCCAGCAGCTGAGGGGAAGGGAAAGGGTTAGTGGGGACGGGTTTTGGGGGGATTTGAGGGGGTCAGGGATGGTTTAGGGAGGTTTGAGGCTGTTTGATGGGGTTTGAGGGGGTTTGGGGGCATTTGGAGGCCGGAGCTGCTCCTCGATCACCAGCGCCTGCTCCAGCAGCTGAGGAAAGGCGGGAGAAGTCAGTGGGGAGGGATTTGGGGGGGATTTGGGGGGGATTTGAGGGGTTTTGGGGGGGTTTGGAGGGGGGTTTAGAGGGGGTTTGGGGAGTCAGGGATGGTTTAGGGAGGTTAGAGGGGGGTTTTGGGGGCATTCAGAGGCCGCAGCTGCTCCTCGATCACCAGCGCCTGCTCCAGCAGCTGGGGAAACGGGGAGAGGGGGGTTGAGGGGTTTTTTTGGGTTTTAAGGGGGTTTGGAGGGGGTTTGGGGGGAATTTGAGGGGGGTTTAGAGGCGGTTTGGAGGGATTTGGGGGAGTCAGGGATGGTTTAGGGAGGTTAGAGGGGGTTTTGGGGGTATTTGGAGGCCGGAGCTGCTCCTCGATCACCAGCGCCTGCTCCAGCAGCTGGGGAAAGGGGGAGAGGGGGGTTGAGGGGTTTTTTGGAGGTTTTTTTGGGTTTTGAGGGGTTTGGAGGGGGTTTGGGGGGGTTTGGGGGGCGTTTGGAGGGGTTTGAGGGGGTTTGGAGGCGCTCAGGGGGGATTTGAGGGGCTCAGGGGGATTTTGGGGTGTTTTGGGGGGTTTGGAGGGGGTTTGGAGGGGATTTTGGGGGTTCAGGGGGGTTTTGGAGGGGGTCAGGGAAGAGACGGAGGGTCCAGGTGTTTGTGGGTCCACCCATGACGTCATCAACATCTGGAGGGCCCAGGTGTCCCAGCAGGTGACCCCCAACCATGACGTCATCAACATCTGGACCTCACTCAACACCTGAGGGACCCACCCAGGTGACCAACCCTGGTGTCACCCACGTCCTGGAGCCGCCACCCAGGTGTCACAGCACCCTGGGGTCACCCTGGTGTCACCCGCTGTCACCCAGGTGTTACCCCATGTCACCCTGATGTCACCCTGGCTGTCACCCCAGTGTCACCCTGGTGTCCCTCTGGCTATCATCCTGATGTCACTCCGTGTCACCTCGGTGTCACCCTGGCTGTCACCCCAATGTCATGTCGTCACCCCAGTGTCACCATGGCTGGCACTCCAGTGTCACCCTGCTGTCCCCTCATGTCACCCCAGTGTCCCCCCGCTGTCACCCTGGCTATCACTCTGGTGTCACCTCGCTGTCCCCCCATGTCCCCGTTGTCCCCTCATGTCACCTGCTGTCCCTTCAGTGTCCCCTCAGTGTCCCCGCTGCCCCTCAGTGACCCCATGCCCCTGCTGTCCCCACACTGTCCCCACTGTCCCCAGTGTCCCCAGTGTCCCCACTGTCCCCTCAGTGTCCCCATGTCCCCACACTGTCCCCACTGTCCCCACTGTCCCCACACTGTCCCCTCAGTATCCCCTGCTGTCCCTGCTGTCCCCAGTGTCCCCGCTGTCCCCACACTGTCCCCAGTGTCCCCGCTGTCCCCACACTGTCCCCAATGTCCCCTCAGTGTCCCCGTGTCCCCAGGGGCGCTGACCTTGAAGCGCCGCGCCAGGAACTTGTTCTTCATCTCCAGGAAGTTCCCTTTGGAGGCCTCGCCCTTGAAGGGCTCGTTGATGACCCCGAAGGCGCCGTCGTTCTGGATGTCGGTCCAGCGCGCGTAGCCGTGGCTGAGCGCTAAGGACTGTCACCGTGTCACCTTGTCACCGTGTCACATTGTCACATTGTCACCTTGTCACTGTGCCACCCTGTTACTGCATCATCACATCCCCACCATCCCCCACACCCAGCACATGGAGCCGTGGCTGAGCGCTAAGGACTGTCACTGTGTCACCATTTGTCACCGTGTCACATTGTCACCGTGTCACCGTGTCACACTGTCACTGTGCCACCCTGTTACTGCATCATCACATCCCCACCATCCCCCACACACAGCACACGGAGCCGTGGCTGAGCACTAAGGACTGTCACCGTGTCACTGTGTCACCGTGTCACACTGTCACTGTGTCACCATGGTAACCTGTCACACTGTCACGCCATCCCCAGCATCCCCCACACGCAGCGCGCAGAGCCGTGGCTGAGCGCTAAGGACTGTCACTTTGTCACCGTGTCACCTTGTCACCGTTTGTCACCTTGTGTCACCATGGCACCGTGTCACTGTGTCACCATGGTAACCTGTCACTCCATCCCCACCATCCCCCACACGCAGCGCGCGTAGCCGTGGCTGAGCGCTAAGGACTGTCACCGTGTCACATTGTCACCGTGTCACATTGTCACTGTGTCACCGTGTCACCATGGCACCGTGTCACACTGTCACCATGGCACCTTGTCACTGTGCCACCCTGTTACTGCATCATCACATCCCCACCATCCCCCACACCTCAGCGTAGCCGTGGCTGAGCGCTAAGGACTGTCACCTTGTGTCACTGTCACATTGTCACCGTGTCACTGTGTCACACTGTCACCACATCACCCCATCCCCAGCATCCCCCACACGCAGCGCATGGAGCCGTGGCTGAGCGCTAAGGACTGTCACCTTGTGTCACTGTCACTGTGTCACATTGTCACCGTGTCACTGTGTCACACTGTCACCACATCACCCCATCCCCACCATCCCCCACACCAG
>NW_027077133.1:0-22412 GCF_009819655.1 Sylvia atricapilla | reverse complement strand
CGGATGGTCACTGATGGGCATAGATGGTCATCAACGGTCACTGATGATCACTGATGGCCATTGATGGTCACTGATGGTGACTGATGGTCATTCATGGTCATTGATGGTCACTGATAATGATTGATTGTCCCTGATTGTCATTGATGGTCATGATGGTAACTGATGATCACTGATGGACACTGATGATCACTGATGGTCATTCATGGTCATTGATGGCGATTATGGTCACTTATCGTCACTGGCGGTCATTGATGGTCACTGATGGCCATTAATCATTGATGGTCACTGATGGTCACTGATGGCCATTGATGGTCACTGATGGTCTTCAACGGTCACTGATGGTCATTGATGGTCACTGATGGCCATTGATGGTCACTGATTGTCACTGATAGTCATTGATGGTCATTGAATGTCACTGATTTTCACTGATGTTCATTGATGGTCATTGATGGTCACTGATGGTTATTGATGGTCCTTGATGGTCATTGATGGTTATTGATGGTAACTGATGATCACTGATGGACACTGATGGTCATTCATGGTCATTGATGGCCATTGATGGACTCTGATGGTCAATGACTGTCATTGAGGGTCATTGATTGTCATTGATGGTCACTGATGGTGATTGATGGTCCTTGATTGTCATTGATGGTTATTGATGGTAACTGATGACCACTGATGGACACTGATGGTCACTGATGGTCATTCATGGTCATTGATGGCCATTGATGGACTCTGATGGTCACTGACTGTCATTGAGGGTCACTGATGGCCATTAATCATTGATGGTTACTGATGGTCACTGATGGCCATTGATGGCCATTGATGATCATTGATGGTCGTATATAGTCATTGATGGTCACTGTTGGTTACTGATGGTCACTGATGGCCATCGATGGTCATCAATCGTCACTGATGGTCATTGATGGTCATTGATGGTCTCTAATGGCCACTGATGGTCACTGATGTTGATTGATGGCCATTGATGTTCACTGATGGTGATGGACGGTCCCTGATGGTCACTGATGGTCATTCATGGTAACTGATGATCTCTGACGGACACTGATGGTCACTGATGGTCATTCATGGTCATTGATGGCCATTGATGTTCACTGATGGCCATTAATCATGGATGGTCAGTGATGGTCATTGATGGTCACTGATGGTCACTGTTTGGCATTCATGGTCATTGATGGCCATTGATGGTCACTGATGGTCAATGACGGTCATTGATGGTCGCTGATGACCATTAATCACTGAGGGTCACAGATGGTCACTGATGGTCCCTGACGGCCATGGATGGTCACTGATGGCCATTGATCGTCATTGATGGCCATTGATGGTCACTGATGGTCACTGACAGTCATTGATGGTCATTGATGGTCATTACTCATTGATGGTCACTGATGGTCAGTTATGGTCACTGATCCTCATTGATGGTCATTGATGGCCACTGATGGTCACTGATGTTCACTGTTGGTCACTGACAGTCATTGATGGCCATAGATCATCGCTGATGGTCACTGATGGTCGCTGAACTTCGCTGATGATCAGTGATGGTCATTGATGGCCATCGATGATCGTTGATGGTCACTGATGGTCACTGATGGTCACTGATGATCTTTGACGGTCACTGAATTTCATTGATGGTCACTGTTGCTCACTGATGGTCATTGATGGTCACTAATAGCCATTAATCTTTGATGGTCACTGATGGTCACTGATGGCCATTGATGGTCACTGATGGTCATCGATGTTCACTGATGGTCACTGATAGTCATTGATGGTCATTGAATGTCACTGATTTTCACTGATGTTCGTTGATGGTCATTGATGTTCACTCATGGTGATTGATGGTCCCTGATGATCATTGATAGTCACTGATGGTAAATGATGATCACTGATGGACACTGATGGTCACTGATGGTCATTCATGGTCATTGATGGCCATTGATGGACTCTGATGGTCACTGACTGTCACTGAGGGTCACTGATGGTTATTAATTATTGATGGTCACTGATGGTCACTTATAGTCACTGATGGACATTGATGGTCACTGATGGCCATTGATAGTCAGTGATGGCCATCGATGGCCTCTGATGATCACTGACGGTCTTTGATGGTCACTGATGGCGATTAATCATTGATGGTCACTGATGGTCACTGATGGTCACTGATGGTCACTGATGGCCATTGATGGTCACTGATGGCCATTGATGGTCACTGATGGTCAGTTATGGTCACTGATGGTCATCGATGATCACTGATGTCTATTGATGGTCACTGATATTCACTGATGGTCACTGATGGACATTGATGGCCATAGATCATCGTTGATGGTCACTGATGGTCACTGAAGTTCGCTGATGGTCAGTGATGGTCATTGATGGCCATCGAGGATCGTTGATGGTCAGTGATGGTCATTGATGGTCACTGATGGTCATTGACGGTCACTGAATTTCATTGATGGTCATTGATGGTCACTGATCGTCACTGATGGTCATTGATGGTCACTAATAGCCATTAATCATTGATGGTCACTGATGGTCACTGATGGCCATTGATGGTCACTGATGGTCATCGATGTTCACTGATGGTCACTGATAGTCATTGATGGTCATTGAATGTCACTGGTTTTCACTGATGTTCTTTGAGTGTCATTGATGTTCACTCATGGTGATTGATCGTCCCTGATGGTCATTGATGGTCATTGATGGTAACTGATGATCACTGATGGACACTGATAATCACTGATGGTCATTCATGGTCATTGATGGCCATTGATGGACTCTGATGGTCACTGACTGTCATTGAGGGTCACTGATGGCCATTAATCATTGATGTTCACTGATGGTCACTGATGGCCATTGATGGCCATTGATGATCATAGATGGTCGTATATGGTCATTGATGATCACTGATGGTTACTGATGGTCACTGATGGCCATAGATGGTCATCAACGGTCACTGATAGTCATTGATGGTCACTGATTGCCATTTATGGTCACTGATGATCATTGATGGTCATTGATGGTCACTGATGGTCATCGATGTTCACTGATGGTCACCGATAGTCATTGATGGTCATTGAATGTCACTGATTTTCACTGATGTTCATGATGGTCATTGATGTTCACTCATGTTGATTGATGGTCCCTGATGGTCATTGATGGTCACTGATGGTAACTGATGATCACTGATGGACACTGATGGTCACTGATGGTCATTCATGGTCATTGATGGCCATTGATAGACTCAGATGGTCACTGACTGTCATTGAGGGTCACTGATGGCCATTAATCATTGATGGTCACTGATGGTCACTGATGGCCATTGATGGCCATTGATGATCATTGATGGTCGTATATGGTCATTGATGATCACTGATGGTTACTGATGGTCACTGATGGCCATAGATGGTCATCAACGGTCACTGATAATCATTGATGGTCACTGATCGCCATTTATGGTCACTGATGGTCATTGATGGTCATTGATGGTCACTGATTGACATTGATGGTCACTGACGGTCATTACAGTCACTGATTTTCATTGATGGTCATTGATGGCCATTGATGGTCCCTGATGGTCACTGACGATCATTGATTGTAACTGATGGCCATTAATCATTGATGGTCAGTGATGGTCCCTGATAGTCACTGATGGACATTGATGGTCACTGATGGCCATTGATGGTCATTGATGGCCATCGATGGCCACTGATGGTCACTGACGGTCTTTGATGGTCACTGATGGTCACTGATGGTCACTGATGATCAGTTATGGTCAGTGATGTTCATCGATGGTCACTGATGTCCATTGATAGTCACTGATGTTCACTGATGATCACTGATGGCCATTGATGGCCATAGATCATCGTTGATGGTCACTGATGGTCACTGAATTTCGCTTATGGTCTCTGATGGCCATTGATGGCCATCGATGATCGTTGATGGTCACTGATGGTCACTGATGGTCACTGATTGTCATTGACGGTCACTGAATTACATTGATGGTCATTGATGGTCACTGACGGTCACTGATTGTCATTCATGGCCATTGATGGCCATTAAAGTTCACTGATGGTCACTGACTGTCATTGATGGTCACTAATAGCCATTAATCACTGATGGTCACTGATGGTCACTGATGGCCATTGATGGTCACTGATGGTCATCAACGGTCACTGATGGTCATTGATGGTCACTGATGGCCATTGATGGTCACTGATGGTCATTCATAGTCATTGATGGTCATTGAATGTCACTGATTTTCACTGATGTTCATTGATGGTCATTGATGGTCACTGTTGGTGATTGATGGTCCTTGATGGTCATTGATGGTTATTGATGGTAACTGATGATCACTGATGGACACTGATGGTCACTGATGGTCATTCATGGTCATTGATGGCCATTGATGGACTCTGATGGTCACTGACTGTCATTGAGGGTCACTGATGGCCATTAATCATTGATGGTCACTGATGGTCACTGATGGCCATTGATGGCCATTGATGATCATTGATGGTCGTATATGGTCATTGATGGTCACTGATGGTTACTGTTGGTCACTGATGGCCATAGATGGTCATCAACGGTCACTGATGGTCATTGATGGTCATTGATGATCACTGATGGCCACTGATGGTCACTGATGTTCATTGATGGCCATTGATGGTCACTGATGGTGATGGATGGTCCCTGATGGTCATTGATGGTCATTCATGGTAACTGATGATCACTGACAGACACTGATGGTCACTGATGGTCATTCATGGTCATTGATGGCCATTGATGGTCACTGATGGCCACTGACGGTCATTGATGTTCACTGATGGCCATTAATCATGGATGGTCACTGATGGTCACTGATGGTCACTGATGGTCATGGACGGTCACTGATTTTCATTGATGGTCATTGATGGTCATTGATGGTCACTGATGTTCACTGTTGGTCATTCATGGTCATTGATGGCCATTGATGGTCACTGATGTTCACTGACAGTCATTGATGGTCACTGATGGCTATTAATCATTGATTGTCACAGATGGTCACTGATGGTCACTGATGGCCATTGATGGTCACTGATGGCCATTGATGGTCATTGATGGCCATTGATGGTCACTGATGGTCACTGACAGTCATTGATGGTCATTCATGGTCATTACTTATTGATGGTCACTGATGGTCAGTTATGGTCACTGATTCTCATCGATAGTCACTGATGGCCACTGATGGTCACTGATGTTCACTGATGGTCACTGATTGCCATTGATGGCCATTGATGGTCACTGATGGCCACTTTTGGTCACTGATGGTCACTGATGGCCATTAATCATTGATGGTCACTGATGGTCACTGATGGTCACTGATGGCCATTGATGGTCACTGATGGTATTTGATGTTCAATAATGGTCATAATTCATTGATGGTCATTTCTGGTCACTGATGACCACTTTTTGTCACGGATGGTCACTGATGGGCATAGATGGTCATCAACGGTCACTGATGATCACTGATGGCCATTGATGGTCACTGATGGTCACTGATGGTCATTCATGGTCATTGATGGTCACTGATAATGATTGATTGTCCCTGATGGTCATTGAGGGTCATTGATGGTACCTGAGGATCACTGGTAAACACTGATGATCACTGATGGTCTTTCGTGGTCATTGATGGCGATTATGGTCACTTATCGTCACTGGCGGTCATTGATGGTCACTGATGGCCATTAATCATTGATGGTCACTGATGGTCACTGATGGCCATTACTCATTAATGGTCGCTGATGGTCATTGATGGTCACTGATAATCATCAACAATCACTGATGGTCATTGATGGTCACTGATGGTCATTAACGGTCACTGATGGTCATTTATGGTCACTGATGGTCATTACAGTCACTGATTTTTATTGATGGTCATTGATGGCCATTGTTGGTCACTGATGGTCACTGACGGTCATTGATTGTAACTGATGGTTATTAATCATTGATGGTCACTGATGGTCACTGATGGTCACTGATGGACATTGATGGTCACTGAAGGCCATTGATGGTCATTGATGGCCATCGATGGCCACTGATGGTCACTGACGGTCTCTGATGGTCACTGATGGCGATTAATCATTGATGGTCACTGATGGTCACTGATGGTCACTGATGGCCATTGATGGTCACTGATGGCCATTGATGGTCACTGATGGTCAGTTATGGTCACTGATGGTCATCGATGGTCACTGATGTCTATTGATGGTCACTGATATTCTCTGATGATCACTGATGGCCAGTGATGGCCATAGATCATCGTTGATTGTCACTGATGGTCACTGAAGTTCGCTGATGGTCTCTGATGGCCATTGATGGCCATCGATGATCGTTGATGGTCACTGATGGTCACTGATGGTCACTGATGGTCATTGACGGTCACTGAATTTCATTGATGGTCATTGATGGTCACTGATGGTCACTGATGGTCATTGATGGTCACTAATAGCCATTAATCTTTGATGGTCACTGATGGTCACTGATGGCCATTGATGGTCACTGATGGTCATCAACTGTCACTGATGGTCATTGATGGTCACTGATGGCCATTGATGGTCACTGATGGTCACTGATAGTCATTGATGGTCATTGAATGTCACTGATTTTCACTGATGTTCATTGATGGTCATTGATGGTCACTGTTGGTGATTGATGGTCCTTGATGGTCATTGATGGTTATTGATGGTAAATGATGATCACTGATGGACACTGATGGTCACTGATGGTCATTCATGGTCATTGATGGCCATTGATGGACTCTGATGGTCACTGACTGTCATTGAGGGTCACTGATGGTCATTGATGGTCACTGATGGTCACTGATGGCCATTGATGGCCATTGATGATCATTGATGGTCGTATATGGTTATTGATGGTCACTGATGGTTACTGTTGGTCACTGATGGCCATAGATGGTCATCAACGGTCACTGATAGTCATTGATGGTCATTGATGGTCACTGATGGCCACTGATGGTCACTGATGTTCATTGATGGCCATTGATGTTCACTGATGGTGATGGATGGTCCCTGATGGTCATTGATGTTCATTCATGGTAACTGATGATCACTGACGGACATTGATGGTCACTGATGATCATTCATGGTCATTGATGGCCATTGATGGTCACTGATTGCCGCTGAGGGTCATTGATGTTCACTGATGGCCATTAATCATGGATGGTCACTGATGGTCACTGATGGTCACTGATGGTCATTGACGGTCACTGATTTTCATTGATGGTCATTGATGGTCATTGATGGTCACTGATGGTCACTGTTGGTCATTCATGGTCATTGATGGCCATTGATGGTCACTGATGTTCACTGACGGTCATTGATGGTCACTGATGGCCATTAATCATTGATGGTCACAGATGGTCACTGATGGTCACTGATGGCCATTGATGGTCACTGATGGCCATTGATGGTCATTGATGGCCACTGATGGTCACTGACGGTCATTGATTGTAACTGATGGTTATAAATCATTGATGGTCACTGATGGCCACTGATGGTCACTGATGGACATTGATGGTCACTGATGGCCATTGATGGTCATTGATGGCCATCGATCGCCACTGATGGTCACTGACGGTCTTTGATGGTCACTGATGGCGATTAATTATTGATGGTCACTGATGGTCACTGATGGTCACTGATGGCCATTGATGGTCACTGATGGCCATTGCTGGTCACTGATGGTCAGTTATGGTCACTGATGGTCATCGATGGTCACTTATGTCTATTGATGGTCACTGATATTCACTGATGGTCACTGATGGCCATTGATGGCCATAGATCATCGTTGATGGTCACTGATGGTCACTGAAGTTCGCTGATGGTCACTGATGGCCATTGATGGCCATCGATGATCGTTGATGGTCACTGATGGTCACTGATGGTCATTGACGGTCACTGAATTTCATTGATGGTCATTGATGGTCACTGATGGTCACTGATGGTCATTGATGGTCACTAATAGCCATTAATCATTGATGGTCACTGATGGTCACTGATGGTCACTGATGGCCATTGATGGTCACTGATGTTCACTGACGGTCATTGGTGGTCACTGATGGACATTAATCATTGATGGTCACAGATGGTCACTGATGGTCACTGATGGCCTTTGATGGTCACTGATGGCCATTGATGGTCATTGATGGCCATTGATGGTCACTGATGGCCACTTTTGGTCACTGATGGTCACTGATGGCCATTAATCATTGATGGTCACTGATGGTCACTGATGGCCATTGAAGGTCACTGATGGTCTTTGATGTTCATTAATGGTCATTAATCATTGATGGTCATTTCTGGTCACTGATGACCACTTTTGGTCACTGATGGTCACTGATGGGCATAGATGGTCATCAACTGTCACTGATGATCACTGATGGCCATTGATGGTCACTGATGGTCACTGATGGTCATTCATGGTCATTGATGGTCACTGATAATGATTGATTGTCCCTGATGGTCATTGAGGGTCATTGATGGTACCTGAGGATCACTGGTATACACTGATGATCACTGATGGTCTTTCGTGGTCATTGATGGCGATTATGGTCACTTATGGTCACTGACGGTCATTGATGGTCACTGATGGCCATTAATCATAGTTGGTCACTGATGGTCACTGATGGACATTGATGGCCATTGATGACCATTGATGGTCGTTTATGGTCATTGATGGTCACTGATGGTCACTGATAGTCACTGATGGTGATTGATGGTCGTTGATGGTCATTGATGGTCATTGATGGTCATTGATGGTCATTGATGGTCACTGATGGTCCTTGATGGTCACTGATGGCCATTACTCATTGATGTTCACTGATGGTAACTGATGGTCATTGATTTTCATTGATCGTCACTGACGATCAATGATGGACACTGATTGTCACTGATGGTGATTGATGGTCTCTGATGGCCATTAATCTTTGATGGTCACTGATGGTCACTGATGGTCATTGATAGCCATTGATGATGATTGATGGTCGTTTATGGTCACTGATGATCATTGATGGTCACTGATGGTCATTAACGGTCACTGATTTCCATTGATAGTCATTGATGGCTATTGATGGTCACTGATGGTCACTGATGGCCATTAATCATTGATGGTCACTGATGGTCACTGATGGTCACTGATGGCTATTGATGGTCACTGATGGCCATTGATGGTCATTGATGGTCACTGATGGTCACTGATGGTCACTGACAGTCATTGATGGTCATTGATGGTCATTACTCATTGATGGTCACTGATGGTCAGTTATGGTCACTGATCCTCATTGATGGTCATTGATGGCCACTGATGGTCACTGATGTTCACTGTTGGTCACTGACAGTCATTGATGGCCATAGATCATCGCTGATGGTCACTGATGGTCGCTGAACTTCGCTGATGATCAGTGATGGTCATTGATGGCCATCGATGATCGTTGATGGTCACTGATGGTCACTGATGGTCACTGATGATCTTTGACGGTCACTGAATTTCATTGATGGTCACTGATGCTCACTGATGGTCATTGATGGTCACTAATAGCCATTAATCTTTGATGGTCACTGATGGTCACTGATGGCCATTGATGGTCACTGATGGTCATCGATGTTCACTGATGGTCACTGATAGTCATTGATGGTCATTGAATGTCACTGATTTTCACTGATGTTCGTTGATGGTCATTGATGTTCACTCATGGTGATTGATGATCCCTGATGGTCATTGATAGTCACTGATGGTAAATGATGATCACTGATGGACACTGATGGTCACTGATGGTCATTCATGGTCATTGATGGCCATTGATGGACTCTGATGGTCACTGACTGTCACTGAGGGTCACTGATGGTTATTAATCATTGATGGTCACTGATGGTCACTTATAGTCACTGATGGACATTGATGGTCACTGATGGCCATTGATAGTCAGTGATGGCCATCGATGGCCTCTGATGATCACTGACGGTCTTTGATGGTCACTGATGGCGATTAATCATTGATGGTCACTGATGGTCACTGATGGTCACTGATGGTCACTGATGGCCATTGATGGTCACTGATGGCCATTGATGGTCACTGATGGTCAGTTATGGTCACTGATGGTCATCGATGATCACTGATGTCTATTGATGGTCACTGATATTCACTGATGGTCACTGATGGACATTGATGGCCATAGATCATCGTTGATGGTCACTGATGGTCACTGAAGTTCGCTGATGGTCAGTGATGGTCATTGATGGCCATCGAGGATCGTTGATGGTCAGTGATGGTCATTGATGGTCACTGATCGTCATTGACGGTCACTGAATTTCATTGATGGTCATTGATGGTCACTGATCGTCACTGATGGTCATTGATGGTCACTAATAGCCATTAATCATTGATGGTCACTGATGGTCACTGATGGCCATTGATGGTCACTGATGGTCATCGATGTTCACTGATGGTCACTGATAGTCATTGATGGTCATTGAATGTCACTGGTTTTCACTGATGTTCTTTGAGTGTCATTGATGTTCACTCATGGTGATTGATCGTCCCTGATGGTCATTGATGGTCATTGATGGTAACTGATGATCACTGATGGACACTGATAATCACTGATGGTCATTCATGGTCATTGATGGCCATTGATGGACTCTGATGGTCACTGACTGTCATTGAGGGTCACTGATGGCCATTAATCATTGATGTTCACTGATGGTCACTGATGGCCATTGATGGCCATTGATGATCATAGATGGTCGTATATGGTCATTGATGATCACTGATGGTTACTGATGGTCACTGATGGCCATAGATGGTCATCAACGGTCACTGATAGTCATTGATGGTCACTGATTGCCATTTATGGTCACTGATGATCATTGATGGTCATTGATGGTCACTGATGGTCATCGATGTTCACTGATGGTCACCGATAGTCATTGATGGTCATTGAATGTCACTGATTTTCACTGATGTTCATTGATGGTCATTGATGTTCACTCATGTTGATTGATGGTCCCTGATGGTCATTGATGGTCACTGATGGTAACTGATGATCACTGATGGACACTGATGGTCACTGATGGTCATTCATGGTCATTGATGGCCATTGATAGACTCAGATGGTCACTGACTGTCATTGAGGGTCACTGATGGCCATTAATCATTGATGGTCACTGATGGTCACTGATGGCCATTGATGGCCATTGATGATCATTGATGGTCGTATATGGTCATTGATGATCACTGATGGTTACTGATGGTCACTGATGGCCATAGATGGTCATCAACGGTCACTGATAATCATTGATGGTCACTGATCGCCATTTATGGTCACTGATGGTCATTGATGGTCATTGATGGTCACTGATTGACATTGATGGTCACTGACGGTCATTACAGTCACTGATTTTCATTGATGGTCATTGATGGCCATTGATGGTCCCTGATGGTCACTGACGATCATTGATTGTAACTGATGGCCATTAATCATTGATGGTCAGTGATGGTCCCTGATAGTCACTGATGGACATTGATGGTCACTGATGGCCATTGATGGTCATTGATGGCCATCGATGGCCACTGATGGTCACTGACGGTCTTTGATGGTCACTGATGGTCACTGATGGTCACTGATGATCAGTTATGGTCAGTGATGTTCATCGATGGTCACTGATGTCCATTGATAGTCACTGATGTTCACTGATGATCACTGATGGCCATTGATGGCCATAGATCATCGTTGATGGTCACTGATGGTCACTGAATTTCGCTTATGGTCTCTGATGGCCATTGATGGCCATCGATGATCGTTGATGGTCACTGATGGTCACTGATGGTCACTGATTGTCATTGACGGTCACTGAATTACATTGATGGTCATTGATGGTCACTGACGGTCACTGATTGTCATTCATGGCCATTGATGGCCATTAAAGTTCACTGATGGTCACTGACTGTCATTGATGGTCACTAATAGCCATTAATCACTGATGGTCACTGATGGTCACTGATGGCCATTGATGGTCACTGATGGTCATCAACGGTCACTGATGGTCATTGATGGTCACTGATGGCCATTGATGGTCACTGATGGTCATTCATAGTCATTGATGGTCATTGAATGTCACTGATTTTCACTGATGTTCATTGATGGTCATTGATGGTCACTGTTGGTGATTGATGGTCCTTGATGGTCATTGATGGTTATTGATGGTAACTGATGATCACTGATGGACACTGATGGTCACTGATGGTCATTCATGGTCATTGATGGCCATTGATGGACTCTGATGGTCACTGACTGTCATTGAGGGTCACTGATGGCCATTAATCATTGATGGTCACTGATGGTCACTGATGGCCATTGATGGCCATTGATGATCATTGATGGTCGTATATGGTCATTGATGGTCACTGATGGTTACTGTTGGTCACTGATGGCCATAGATGGTCATCAACGGTCACTGATGGTCATTGATGGTCATTGATGATCACTGATGGCCACTGATGGTCACTGATGTTCATTGATGGCCATTGATGGTCACTGATGGTGATGGATGGTCCCTGATGGTCATTGATGGTCATTCATGGTAACTGATGATCACTGACAGACACTGATGGTCATTGATGGCCATTGATGGTCACTGATGGCCACTGACGGTCATTGATATTCACTGATGGCCATTAATCATGGATGGTCACTGATGGTCACTGATGGTCACTGATGGTCATGGACGGTCACTGATTTTCATTGATGGTCATTGATGGTCATTGATGGTCACTGATGTTCACTGTTGGTCATTCATGGTCATTGATGGCCATTGATGGTCACTGATGTTCACTGACAGTCATTGATGGTCACTGATGGCTATTAATCATTGATTGTCACAGATGGTCACTGATGGTCACTGATGGCCATTGATGGTCACTGATGGCCATTGATGGTCATTGATGGCCATTGATGGTCACTGATGGTCACTGACTGTCATTGATGTTCATTCATGGTCATTACTTATTGATGGTCACTGATGGTCAGTTATGGTCACTGATTCTCATCGATAGTCACTGATGGCCACTGATGGTCACTGATGTTCACTGATGGTCACTGATTGCCATTGATGGCCATTGATGGTCACTGATGGCCACTTTTGGTCACCGATGGTCACTGATGGCCATTAATCATTGATGGTCACTGATGGTCACTGATGGTCACTGATGGCCATTGATGGTCACTGATGGTATTTGATGTTCAATAATGGTCATAATTCATTGATGGTCATTTCTGGTCACTGATGACCACTTTTTGTCACGGATGGTCACTGATGGGCATAGATGGTCATCAACGGTCACTGATGATCACTGATGGCCATTGATGGTCACTGATGGTCACTGATGGTCATTCATGGTCATTGATGGTCACTGATAATGATTGATTGTCCCTGATGGTCATTGAGGGTCATTGATGGTACCTGAGGATCACTGGTAAACACTGATGATCACTTCGTGGTCATCACTTCGTGGTCTTTCGTGGTCATTGATGGCGATTATGGTCACTTATCGTCACTGGCGGTCATTGATGGTCACTGATGGCCATTAATCATTGATGGTCACTGATGGTCACTGATGGCCATTACTCATTGATGGTCGCTGATGGTCATTGATGGTCACTGATAATCATCAACAATCACTGATGGTCATTGATGGTCACTGATGGTCATTAACGGTCACTGATGGTCATTTATGGTCACTGATGGTCATTACAGTCACTGATTTTTATTGATGGTCATTGATGGCCATTGTTGGTCACTGATGGTCACTGACGGTCATTGATTGTAACTGATGGTTATTAATCATTGATGGTCACTGATGGTCACTGATGGTCACTGATGGACATTGATGGTCACTGATGGCCATTGATGGTCATTGATGGCCATCGATGGCCACTGATGGTCACTGACGGTCTCTGATGGTCACTGATGGCGATTAATCATTGATGGTCACTGATGGTCACTGATGGTCACTGATGGCCATTGATGGTCACTGATGGCCATTGATGGTCACTGATGGTCAGTTATGGTCACTGATGGTCATCGATGGTCACTGATGTCTATTGATGGTCACTGATATTCTCTGATGATCACTGATGGCCAGTGATGGCCATAGATCATCGTTGATTGTCACTGATGGTCACTGAAGTTCGCTGATGGTCTCTGATGGCCATTGATGGCCATCGATGATCGTTGATGGTCACTGATGGTCACTGATGGTCACTGATGGTCATTGACGGTCACTGAATTTCATTGATGGTCATTGATGGTCACTGATGGTCACTGATGGTCATTGATGGTCACTAATAGCCATTAATCTTTGATGGTCACTGATGGTCACTGATGGCCATTGATGGTCACTGATGGTCATCAACTGTCACTGATGGACATTGATGGTCACTGATGGCCATTGATGGTCACTGATGGTCACTGATAGTCATTGATGGTCATTGAATGTCACTGATTTTCACTGATGTTCATTGATGGTCATTGATGGTCACTGTTGGTGATTGATGGTCCTTGATGGTCATTGATGGTTATTGATGGTAACTGATGATCACTGATGGACACTGATGGTCACTGATGGTCATTCATGGTCATTGATGGCCATTGATGGACTCTGATGGTCACTGACTGTCATTGAGGGTCACTGATGGCCAGTAATCATTGATGGTCACTGATGGTCACTGATGGCCATTGATGGCCATTGATGATCATTGATGGTCGTATATGGTTATTGATGGTCACTGATGGTTACTGTTGGTCACTGATGGCCATAGATGGTCATCAACGGTCACTGATAGTCATTGATGGTCATTGATGGTCACTGATGGCCACTGATGGTCACTGATGTTCATTGATGGCCATTGATGTTCACTGATGGTGATGGATGGTCCCTGATGGTCATTGATGTTCATTCATGGTAACTGATGATCACTGACGGACATTGATGGTCACTGATGATCATTCATGGTCATTGATGGCCATTGATGGTCACTGATTGCCGCTGAGGGTCATTGATGTTCACTGATGGCCATTAATCATGGATGGTCACTGATGGTCACTGATGGTCACTGATGGTCATTGACGGTCACTGATTTTCATTGATGGTCATTGATGGTCATTGATGGTCACTGATGGTCACTGTTGGTCATTCATGGTCATTGATGGCCATTGATGGTCACTGATGTTCACTGACGGTCATTGATGGTCACTGATGGCCATTAATCATTGATGGTCACAGATGGTCACTGATGGTCACTGATGGCCATTGATGGTCACTGATGGCCATTGATGGTCATTGATGGCCACTGATGGTCACTGACGGTCATTGATTGTAACTGATGGTTATAAATCATTGATGGTCACTGATGGCCACTGATGGTCACTGATGGACATTGATGGTCACTGATGGCCATTGATGGTCATTGATGGCCATCGATTGCCACTGATGGTCACTGACGGTCTTTGATGGTCACTGATGGCGATTAATTATTGATGGTCACTGATGGTCACTGATGGTCACTGATGGCCATTGATGGTCACTGATGGCAATTGCTGGTCACTGATGGTCAGTTATGGTCACTGATGGTCATCGATGGTCACTTATGTCTATTGATGGTCACTGATATTCACTGATGGTCACTGATGGCCATTGATGGCCATAGATCATCGTTGATGGTCACTGATGGTCACTGAAGTTCGCTGATGGTCACTGATGGCCATTGATGGCCATCGATGATCGTTGATGGTCACTGATGGTCACTGATGGTCATTGACGGTCACTGAATTTCATTGATGGTCATTGATGGTCACTGATGGTCACTGATGGTCATTGATGGTCACTAATAGCCATTAATCATTGATGGTCACTGATGGTCACTGATGGTCACTGATGGCCATTGATGGTCACTGATGTTCACTGACGGTCATTGGTGGTCACTGATGGACATTAATCATTGATGGTCACAGATGGTCACTGATGGTCACTGATGGCCTTTGATGGTCACTGATGGCCATTGATGGTCATTGATGGCCATTGATGGTCACTGATGGCCACTTTTGGTCACTGATGGTCACTGATGGCCATTAATCATTGATGGTCACTGATGGTCACTGATGGCCATTGAAGGTCACTGATGGTCTTTGATGTTCATTAATGGTCATTAATCATTGATGGTCATTTCTGGTCACTGATGACCACTTTTGGTCACTGATGGTCACTGATGGGCATAGATGGTCATCAACTGTCACTGATGATCACTGATGGCCATTGATGGTCACTGATGGTCACTGATGGTCATTCATGGTCATTGATGGTCACTGATAATGATTGATTGTCCCTGATGGTCATTGAGGGTCATTGATGGTACCTGAGGATCACTGGTATACACTGATGATCACTGATGGTCTTTCGTGGTCATTGATGGCGATTATGGTCACTTATGGTCACTGACGGTCATTGATGGTCACTGATGGCCATTAATCATAGTTGGTCACTGATGGTCACTGATGGACATTGATGGCCATTGATGACCATTGATGGTCGTTTATGGTCATTGATAATCACTGATGGTCACTGATAGTCACTGATGGTGATTGATGGTCGTTGATGGTCATTGATGGTCATTGATGGTCATTGATGGTCATTGATGGTCACTGATGGTCCTTGATGGTCACTGATGGCCATTACTCATTGATGTTCACTGATGGTAACTGATGGTCATTGATTTTCATTGATCGTCACTGACGATCAATGATGGACACTGATTGTCACTGATGGTGATTGATGGTCTCTGATGGCCATTAATCTTTGATGGTCACTGATGGTCACTGATGGTCATTGATAGCCATTGATGATGATTGATGGTCGTTTATGGTCACTGATGATCATTGATGGTCACTGATGGTCATTAACGGTCACTGATTTCCATTGATAGTCATTGATGGCTATTGATGGTCACTGATGGTCACTGATGGCCATTAATCATTGATGGTCACTGATGGTCACTGATGGTCACTGATGGCTATTGATGGTCACTGATGGCCATTGATGGTCATTGATGGTCACTGATGGTCACTGATGGTCACTGATGGTGATTGATGGTCACTGATGGTCATTAATCATTGATGGTCACTGATGGCTATTGATAGTCACTGATGGTCAGTTATGGTCACTGATGGTCATCGATGGTCACTGATGGCCATTGATGGTCACTGATGTTCATTGATGGTCACTGATGGCCTTTGATAGCCATTAATGATCATTGATGGTCACCGATGGTCACTGATGATCACGGATGGTCATTGACGGTCACTGATTTTCATTGATGGTCATTGCTGGTCACTGATGGTCACTGATGGTCATTCATGGTCATTGATGTCCATTGATGGTCACTGTTTGACACTGACGGTCATTGATGGTCACTGATGGTCATTGATGGTCACTGATGGACATCAATCTTTGATGGTCATTGATGGTCATTGATGGTCATTGATGGGCACTTTAGGTCACTGATGTTCACTTGTGGTCATTGATGGTCATCAACGGTCAGTGATGGTCATTGATGGTCACTGATGGCCATTGATGTTAACTGATGGTGACTGATAGTCATTGATGGTCATTGAATTTCACTGATGGTCACTGATGGTCATTGATCGTCACTGATGATTAATGATGGACACTGATGCTCACTGATGGTCATTGATGGTCACTGATGGCCATTAATCATTGATGGTCTCTGATGGTCACTGATGGTCATTCTTGGCCATTGATGATGATTGATGGTCGTTTATGCTCATTGATGGTCACTGATGGTCACTGATGGTGATTGATTGTCATTGATGGTCATTGCTGGTCACTGATGATCTTTGATGTTCAATAATGGTCATTAATCATTGATGGTCATTTCTGGTCACTGATGACCACTTTTGGTCACTGATGGTCACTGATGGGCATAGATGGTCATCAACGGTCACTGATGATCACTGATGGCCATTGATGGTCACTGATGATCACTGATGGTCATTCATGGTCATTGATGGTCACTGATAATGATTGATTGTCCCTGATGGTCTTTGATGGTCATTGATGGAAACTGATGATCACTGATGGACACTGATGGACACCGATGGTCATTCATGGTCATTGATGGCGATTATGGTCACTTATGGTCACTGACGGTCATTGATGGTCACTGATGGCCATTAATCATTGATGGTCACTGAGGGTCACTGATGGCCATTGATAGCCATTGATGACCATTGATGGTCGTTGATGGTCATTGATGTTCACTGATTGTCACTGATTGTCACTGATGGTGATTGATGGTCGTTGATGGTCATTGATGGTCATTGATTGTCATTGATGGTCATTGATGGTCACTGATGGTCATTGATGGTCACTGATGGCCATTACTCATTGATGGTCACTCATGGTCACTGATGGTCATTACAGTCACTGATTTTCATTGATGGTCATTGATGGCCATTGATGGTCACTGATGGTCACTGTCAATCATTGATTGTAACTGATGGCCATTAATCATTGATGGTCACTGATGGTCACTGATGGACATTGATGGTCACTGATGGCCATTGATGGTCATTGATGGCCATCGATGGCCACTGATTGTCACTGACGGTCTTTGATGGTCACTGATGGCGATTAATCATTGATGGTCACTGATGGTCACTGATGGTCACTGATGGCCATTGTTGGTCACTGATGGCCATTGATGGTCATTGATGGCCACTGATGGTCACTGACGGTCATTGATTGTAACTGATGGTTATAAATCATTGATGGTCACTGATGGCCACTGATGGTCACTGATGGACATTGATGGTCACTGATGGCCATTGATGGTCATTGATGGCCATCGATTGCCACTGATGGTCACTGACGGTCTTTGATGGTCACTGATGGCGATTAATTATTGATGGTCACTGATGGTCACTGATGGTCACTGATGGCCATTGATGGTCACTGATGGCCATTGCTGGTCACTGATGGTCAGTTATGGTCACTGATGGTCATCGATGGTCACTTATGTCTATTGATGGTCACTGATATTCACTGATGGTCACTGATGGCCATTGATGGCCATAGATCATCGTTGATGGTCACTGATGGTCACTGAAGTTCGCTGATGGTCACTGCTGGCCATTGATGGCCATCGATGATCGTTGATGGTCACTGATGGTCACTGATGGTCATTGACGGTCACTGAATTTCATTGATGGTCATTGATGGTCACTGATGGTCACTGATGGTCATTGATGGTCACTAATAGCCATTAATCATTGATGGTCACTGATGGTCACTGATGGTCACTGATGGCCTTTGATGGTCACTGATGGTCATCGATTTTCACTGATGGTCACTGATAGTCATTGATGGTCATTGAATGTCACTGATTTTCACTGATGTTCATTGATGGTCATTGATGTTCACTCATGGTGATTGATGGTCCCTGATGGTCATTGATGGTCATTGATGGTAACTGATGACCACTGATAGACACTGATGGTCACTGATGGTCATTCATGGTCATTGATGGCCATTGATGGACTCTGATGGTCACTGACTGTCATGGATGGTCACTGATGGCCATTCATCATTGATGGTCACTGATGGTCACTGATGGCCATTGATGGCCATTGATGATCATTGATGGTCGTATATGGTCATTGATGGTCACTGATGGTTACTGATGGTCACTGATGGCCATAGATGGTCATCAACGGTCACTGATGGTCATTGATGGTCACTGATCGCCATTTATGTTCACTGATGGTCACTGATGGTCATTGATCGTCACTGATGGACAATGATGGTCACTGATGGTCATTACAGTCACTGATTTTCATTGATGGTCATTGATGGCCATTGATGGTCACTGATGGTCACTGATGGTCACTGATGGCCATTGATGGTCACTGATGTTCACTGACGGTCATTGGTGGTCACTGATGGCCATTAATCATTGATGGTCACAGATGGTCACTGATGGTCACTGATGGCCTTTGATGGTCACTGATGGCCATTGATGGTCATTGATGGCCATTGATGGTCACTGATGGCCACTTTTGGTCACTGATGGTCACTGATGGCCATTTATCATTGATGGTCACTGATGGTCACTGATGGCCATTGATGGTCACTGATGGTCTTTGATGTTCATTAATGGTCATTAATCATTGATGGTCATTTCTGGTCACTGATGACCACTTTTGGTCACTGATGGACACTGATGGGCATAGATGGTCATCAACTGTCACTGATGATCACTGATGGCCATTGATGGTCACTGATGGTCACTGATGGTCATTCATGGTCATTGATGGTCACTGATAATGATTGATTGTCCCTGATGGTCATTGAGGGTCATTGATGGTACCTGAGGATCACTGGTAAACACTGATGATCACTGATGGTCATTCGTGGTCATTGATGGCGATTATGGTCACTTATGGTCACTGACGGTCATTGATGGTCACTGATGGCCATTAATCATAGTTGGTCACTGATGGTCACTGATGGACATTAATGGCCATTGATGACCATTGATGGTCGTTTATGGTCATTGATGGTCACTGATGGTCACTGATAGTCACTGATGGTGATTGATGGTCGTTGATGATCATTGATGGTCATTGATGGTCATTGATGGTCATTGATGGTCACTGATGTTCCTTGATGGTCACTGATGGCCATTACTCATTGATGTTCACTGATGGTAACTGATGGTCATTGATTTTCATTGATCGTCACTGACGATCAATGATGGACACTGATTGTCACTGATGGTGATTTATGGTCTCTGATGGCCATTAATCTTTGATGGTCACTGATGGTCACTGATGGTCATTGATAGCCATTGATGATGATTGATGGTCGTTTATGGTCACTGATGATCATTGATGGTCACTGATGGTCATTAACGGTCACTGATTTCCATTGATAGTCATTGATGGCTATTGATGGTCACTGATGGTCACTGATGGCCATTAATCATTGATGGTCACTGATGGTCACTGATGGTCACTGATGGCCATTGATGGTCACTGATGGCCATTGATGGTCATTGATGGTCACTGATGGTCACTGATGGTCACTGATGGTGATTGATGGTCACTGATGGTCATTAATCATTGATGGTCACTGATGGCTATTGATAGTCACTGATGGTCAGTTATGGTCACTGATGGTCATGGATGGTCACTGATGGCCATTGATGGTCACTGATGTTCATTGATGGTCACTGATGGCCTTTGATAGCCATTAATGATCATTGATGGTCACCGATGGTCACTGATGGTCACGGATGGTCATTGACGGTCACTGATTTTCATTGATGGTCATTGCTGGTCACTGATGGTCACTGATGGTCATTCATGGTCATTGATGTCCATTGATGGTCACTGATGGACACTGACGGTCATTGATGGTCACTGATGGTCATTGATGGTCACTGATGGACATCAATCTTTGATGGTCATTGATGGTCATTGATGGTCATTGATGGGCACTTTAGGTCACTGATGGTCACTTGTGGTCATTGATGGTCATCAACGGTCAGTGATGGTCATTGATGGTCACTGATGGCCATTGATGTTAACTGATGGTGACTGATAGTCATTGATGGTCATTGAATTTCACTGATGGTCACTGATGGTCATTGATCGTCACTGATGATTAATGATGGACACTGATGCTCACTGATGGTCATTGATGGTCACTGATGGCCATTAATCATTGATGGTCTCTGATGGTCACTGATGGTCATTCATGGCCATTGATGATGATTGATGGTCGTTTATGCTCATTGATGGTCACTGATGGTCACTGATGGTGATTGATTGTCATTGATGGTCATTGCTGGTCACTGATGATCTTTGATGTTCAATAATGGTCATTAATCATTGATGGTCATTTCTGGTCACTGATGACCACTTTTGGTCACTGATGGTCACTGATGGGCATAGATTGTCATCAACGGTCACTGATGATCACTGATGGCCATTGATGGTCACTGATGATCACTGATGGTCATTCATGGTCATTGATGGTCACTGATAATGATTGATTGTCCCTGATGGTCTTTGATGGTCATTGATGGAAACTGATGATCACTGATGGACACTGATGGACACCGATGGTCATTCATGGTCATTGATGGCGATTATGGTCACTTATGGTCACTGACGGTCATTGATGGTCACTGATGGCCATTAATCATTGATGGTCACTGAGGGTCACTGATGGCCATTGATAGCCATTGATGACCATTGATGGTCGTT
>NW_027077132.1:0-22072 GCF_009819655.1 Sylvia atricapilla | reverse complement strand
CTTGCATTCCTGAATTATCCCAGTGAAGATAATGGTGAACCAAGGATCCAAGAAGGAATTTATTGATCTTCTGTTATCAGAAAATGGGACATGAGACGACCAAGAGGCACAACCAAGAACAAAGAGTAATAAAATGCTAAATGGGTAAAATGGGGCAGGTTTGGGGGTGTTGAAACTGGAATGGCATCTGAACCCAAACTAACGCTTGAATAACGCGTTAAAGTCTATTGAATATGTAACACACTGATCCTTTTTAACTGGTGTTCTGAAAGGGCAGGGTGTTCTTTCTGGCTGCATGCCAGAGAAAACTGGCAGAGATCCTTTGCTTTATTTCTGTTTCCTTTTTGTCTTTTTATTTTTTATTAAAATCTATACAATTTTCTAAGAAAGTGAGCCTTGTTTTTCATATTGAGAGAGCCTGGGCAAGGAGGCTGGAGCCCCCAGGCCCTGCCCTGAGGCGTCAGCGCTGCCCCAGCAGTGCCCATGGCCTGTCCCTGCTGCAGCCCCGGCACTGCCACCCCCAGCCCTGTGCCCGGCCCCGAGAGCACTCAGGCCCTACAGCAACACCAGGGCCAGGAGGGCAGCGGGGCAGGGCCACGGGAGCAGCACTGCCAACACCAAGGGCTGCTGCTCCTGGCCACAGCTGCTGTGCCAGCCCTGAGCTGCCCCCAGCTCTGCACACAGACATTGCTGCTGCAGCTGCAGAGAAGGGAACAAAAGGGGCATCTCTGCAGAAAACTTGGCTGGGATATCCTTGAGTTCCTTTAAAGACACCAAGAGCACAGCCCATCACTGACACAGTCTGTGGCCACAGGGGAGGTGGAGAGAAACAAAATGAGAAATGGCACTGTCCCAGGGTGACTGTGATGCTTCTATCCCCAGTTGTCGGTTCTGTGTGAGCTGTGTGTTCTGTGCCTTTAAGACTGGTTCTGAGAGTGAAGCAGAGAAACAAGAAGAACGCAGTTTGTTTTGAAAACCAGTGTTCACTCCTCTGCATTTTTTTCTTCTTCCTCAGGACTGTGTGTTTGCCAGATGCACAAACAGCAGCCAGAGAAAGGTAATTTTCCCAGTGTAAGGTAATTTTACCTTGTGTCCCAGTTCCAGTAGCATGTTTTAGAGATTTATAGATAATTACACCCAGTTTGTTAGAGGAAAAATAAAAAATAAAGCTTTTCAGTCTTTCCTGTCCCTCTTATCATTTGAATCAGTTACCTCACTTTCGGGGAATGTTCAGTATTCCCTACATTTTAAAAAATCACCGTCCTAGTATTTCAACCTAGTGAGCTTCCTTTATTGTGCTTTCAACTTCTCTAGAGTGAAGTCTAAAATTTCCAGAGTGGCTGATAAAACCCCTGACCCAGAAGGAGACTCAGAAGTAGGCTGAGGTGTGGAAAATCCTAAAGAGTGTGGAGAATGGGAGGATATGGGACAAACCCTAGAAGAATTTTCTGACCCTATCACCTTAAATTATTCATTTAAACACATTCAGAACCCAACAGAAAAAAAAAAAAAAAAAAAAAAAAAAAGGATAAATCAGCAGCTACCCCAGTCACTCAGACAGTAGCTGAACCAGACAGGAAGCCTAAAACAGCAGCTAAACCAGACAAGGAGTCTAAGACTAGTTGTGTGTTTGGTTTTTTTATTTTTTTCCTTTTCGTAAAACTATTATTATCTACTCTAAACTAAAAAACCAAGAAACCCAACAAAACTTATCACCAAAGCCCACCTAGCCTAAATCTTAACATTTTCCAGCGCCACAAAAAATAAAAATAATACAGACCTAGAAGAACTAAACTAACTCCTGGCAAAAAGTATCAATTTTGCCATCTCTCTTCAAAACAGCAAAAAATTTTATTATTTCATTTCATAATATTCATAACATATGGTTCTAAACATTTTGCTTGTCAAATACATAAATATCTGCAATTGTCTCCAAAAAAATTATTTTCCACGACCAAATAAAGAAAAGAAATATCTAACTTTTCTCTCAAAAAAAGAAAAACTCATTGAAAAATTTACTTCCAAATTTACCCTACACCAAAACAGGCAAAAACAATGACATTTCTTTATAGACAAGAATACAAATATAAACACAGAAGAAACCCTTACAACCAGAGCAACAAGATGTATATAAGATGACTTTATTAGAAGTGATTTGCAGAAATTGCACAGCAGTTTAATGTTTCCTGAACCATCCAGTGATCAGTGTCCTCACTGCAGCCTTGAGCTCCTGGTTCCTCAGGCTGTAGATGAGGGGGTTCAGGGCTGGAGGCACCACCGAGTACAGAACTGACAGGGCCAGATCCAGGGATGGGGAGGAGATGGAGGGGGGCTTCAAGTAGGCAAACACTGCAGTGCTGAGGAACAGGGAGACCACAGCCAGGTGAGGGAGGCAGGTGGAAAAGGCTTTGTGCCGTCCCTGCTCAGAGGGGATCCTCAGCACAGCCCTGAAGATCTGCACATAGGAGAAAACAATGAACACAAAGCAACCAAATACCTAAACAGGCACTAACAGCAAGAAGCCCAAGTTCGCTAAAGTAGGAGTGTGAGCAAGAGAGCTTGAGGATGTGTGGGATTTCACAGAAGAACTGGCCCAGGGCATTGCCATGGCACAGGGGCAGGGAAAATGTATTGGCTGTGTGCATGAGAGCATTGAGAAAGGCACTGGCCCAGGCAGCTGCTGCCATGTGGGCACAAGCTCTGCTGCCCAGGAGGGTCCCGTAGTGCAGGGGTTTGCAGATGGACACGTAGCGGTCGTAGCACATGATGGTCAGGAGGGATAACTCTGCTCCAATGAAGAACAGAAAGAAAAAGAGCTGTGCAGCACATCCTGCATAGGAGATGTCCCTGGTGTCCCAGAGGGAATTGTGCATGGCTTTGGGGACAGTGGTGCAGATGGAGCCCAGGTCGCTGAGGGCCAGGTTGAGCAGGAAGAAGAACATGGGGCTGTGCAGGTGGTGGCCACAGGCGACGGCAGCGATGACGAGGCCGTTTCCCAGGAGGGCAGCCAGGGAGATGCCCAGGAAGAGGCAGAAGTGCAGGAGCTGCAGCTGCCGCCTGTCTGCCAGTGCCAGCAGGAGGAAGTGGCTGATGGAGCTGCTGTTGGACATTTGCAGTGTCTTGGCACAAGGATCTGTGAAAACAGTAATCATGGAATAGTTCAGTTTGGAGAGGATTTTCAATATCCCAGCACAGCTTGGTGGCACTTTCCCCCCACTGCCTGCCCAGGGCTCTGCTGCCTGGAGCTGTCCCTGCCTGCAGCTGCTTCCCTGTGCCCAGGGCTGGGCCCTGCCAGTGCTGCCAGAGCCCAGCCCAGCCCTGGGGGCTCAGCTCTGCCCTGCAGACCCCTCCCAGCTCAGGCACTGCCCAGGGGCAGCTCTGGCTCTGCAGGCTCTGATGGCAACCACAGAGCAACCCAGAGGAGGCTGGAATAAGCAACACTGATGCTGCCTGCAAAGGACTCTGTGCTGATTTTTTTCACTGCCTGAATAATTAAAATCTGAAAGAAAATTGTTATACTTTTTTAAACCTGAACTGGGAGATGAATGTCTATATGCAATTTCCCATCCAGGCAACACATAGCAGTAGATTAAAAAGCCATAATTTTCTCATGTTTAGGAGCCCAGCCTCACCCTGCTGTGATACCTAGATACTCTACTTGGAAATGTTCTGGAGTTAAATGTCATGCTGGGAGCAGTCCTGAACAATGCAGCATCCTCACCACACAGGGAGAACACTTCCAAGCCTTACCAGCTGTCTCCTTCCACCCAGATCCTTGTCCCCCAGTGCTGGCAGCAGCCCCCAGGGCTGGCTGAGAGCTGTCCCTGGCAGGCAGCAGAGTCCCTGCCCCAGCACAGCGCCCTGGGCTGCAGGACCCTGCTCTGCAGGACAGCCCTGGGCACCCCTGGCTGCTCCACACAAGACACAATCAGAGAATGTACTCACAGAGTCTGTAGGCATTGGCATGTTCCAGCTGTAGGAGATGACTGCAGGAGCTGCAGCTGCATTGTCCTGCAGCCAGAGGTTCCTGTGCCAAGGGCTGGCAGTGATTCTCCCGCAGTCACTTCTCAGCCCCTTCCCAGCCCTGAGTGATTGAAGCTCTCTGTGCCTGTGTGCTGTGCCCGGGCTGGCTGCAGGCAGTGCCCCAGCCCTGCTGGGCTGGGAGAAGAGCTGCTCAGCAAGAGAAATGTGTTTTTAAGCTCTTCTTGGTTGCCAGGAGCTGCCTCTGTGCCAGGAGCCCAGCCCAGCTCAGCAGCACAGACACAGCACAAGGACTTTAATGAGCCTCTCGGGGCTTGTGCTGAGGCCCTGAACATCAGTCCCTCAGAGGGAGATGAAGAAACCTCTCAAGAGCTCCAAGTCAGAATCCAATTTCAAAGTTTCCTGAAGTTTTAATGGGTCCCACTGAGGGACAGGACAGAGAAAGTGTCCCCAGGCCCCAGGCAGAGCAGAGAACTGCAGGCAGTGATGACAGGTGGGGACAAAGAGAAGCCAAGTCCTGGTGTCCTGGGGCACAGCAGCCTCTGTGCCACCAAGGGCTGTGAGGAGACACCTTGTCCTGAGGCCCTGGGGCCTCCTGGCACAGCCCCAGCAAGGCTGGGCACTGTCAGCCCCTTGTCCTGCCCTCAGCATCCCCCTCCCATGCCAGTGGCCTCAAGGATGGGCTGGAAGGAGTCCCTGGGGAGCCTTGGTCAGGAATGGCCCTGGGGGGCTCCTTAATGCTCCCAGGGACTGCAGGGTTTTCAAAAGACTTTGGGTTTTACTTCTGCCTTGGAGTCTCTGAGTGGTCTCTGCAATCCTGGCCTCCAATTATCTGCTTTATTTAGTCCCTTGAGAGGCTCTGTCAGTAACAATATTCAGTGGGGCCCATTTATGCTTCAAGTTACTTCAGTTATTTTAAAGGAACTTGGTGTTTCCATTTTAAGACTGACTCCATGAAAGGTTTGTGAAATCATGGCCCCCATGATTGTTAGCTACTTTAAGAAGTCCCTTGGGATTCCTAGTTGGTAAAAATACTCTGTGTGTCTCATTAAATACTACAGGCTGACCAAGGTGTATTAAAGAACTTTTTTTTTTTTGACACTGAGTGTAATAGGTTCATGCAAACATTGCCTCCAATTATCTGCTTTAATGAGTCCCCTGAGATTCTCAGCCAGTAAATACACTCACTGGGGCTAATCAATGCTTCAAGGTACTCAAGATTTTAAAGGTACTTTGGAATTTCCTTCCCACACTGAGTCTCTGAGAGGTCTTTGTGCAATCCTGGACTCCAATTCTCTCCTCCAAGGACTTCATGAGGGGCCTGTGTTGGGGATGGACCAATTAATACTGCCAGACATTTTGAGTGTTTCTCTGACTTGGACTCCTGGAAAGGTTTGTGCAATCTCCTCTCAGTCACTGAGCTTCCAGCGCTCAGCACCAAATGCACCACGGGGCTCATGAGGATAAGGCAAGTCCTGACAAACCATGGCTGTGCCTTGATTTCCCTATGGTCTACTGCAGTTCATTATAAATTTGTTTTGTAGATTTATGGAGAAATACTTCAAAGGGCTTCTAAGAAATCCACATTGCTATTTTCAGTAATGTGTTTTATTTCTGTTTTCATTACAGAAGTGATTGCAGAGTCTCTCCCAAGGCAGTCTAGCATGCTCAGAGAAGCTGTGCCTTGCGATCTGACCTGGTGTAGACAAACCTGCTCCACATCCCCCAACCCCATCCTGTCTCTCCTCACTCATCTGGGATCTGCTTTACTTGCAGAACTGGCTGCACTCAGGCAAAGATGGGTTTTCTTGGTTTTTTAGCAATCTTAAACTCCTCAGTTTCAGATAATCTGCTCAAGTGTGTGCCAAGACCAAGGGGCCACCAAGGAGGTTCCCCTTCCCCAAGGCAGAACCATGCAAGGAATGATTTAGACACACAGGAAGTTCTGCAAACAACACAAATCCAGAGTTGGCTGAAGGCAGAATTAGACCAACTCCTGAAGGACAGACAAGCTTTGAACTCCTTGCAGCTCCCAGTTCCAGGTGGGTTGTTGGGAGGTGTGTGAGTGAGGCCAGAGTGAGGGTAAGGGAAATGCAGAGAGCCCTGGAAGTGCTTCTGTGCAGACAGGCTGTGGGGAAGGGCACTGCAGGCCTGGGCTGGGCCAGGAGTGAGGCTGGATCATCACCCCAAGCTGCCCTGGGCCATGGCAAGGGGCTGTGGCCATGGCCAGTGGCCTGAGCCCACTGCCTGGGCCCCTTGCTCAGGGCTGGTGTCAGTGGCCAGAGGCAGAGGGGATCCCTTGCTGGGGGCTGTGCCATGGCCACCTGCCCTGTGCCGCGCTGGCTGCTCAGGCGCCGCGGAACCAGCAGCAAATGCCACTGCCAGGGCCAAAGGCAGCTCAGGCAGACAGAAAGGGGCAGGGCTGGCCACTGTTTCCATGGCAGCCCTCCCTGGGACACCACACCTGGCTCACCTGTCCTGACAATTGCCATGCAAACCCCTTGTGTGCACTGAGGCCACAGACGCTGGCACTGGGACACTGCTGGGGCCAGGTGCTGAGCACAGGGCTGATCACACACAGATGGTTTTGTTCTTGCTGAGCTCACACAGAGCCAAGGCCTTTCCTGCCCCTCGTGCTGGGGAGGGGCTGGGGCTGTGGGGGAGTTTGGGAGGGGACACAGCCAGGACAGGTGACCCCAGGTGACCCCAGGGATACCCCAGACCAGAGGACATCATGCGCAGTGTATAAAGTGGGGAGAGCAAGGAGGAAGGGGTGACATTTGGAGTGAGGGTTTTTGTCTTCCCAGGTAACACTCAGGCAGGATGGGGCCCTGTTTCACCAGGGGGAATTGTGTCATTTATACAATGCAAAGCTGCAAAGACTTACAAAAGGGCAAGCCCAGAAAAGTACATAATCATTAGCAAAGAATTACAGAAGAAGCTCAACAATGCATCCAGTTATTTCTACCAAAGTTTGCCTCTATTGATTTAGAAAGACCTATCACCAGTTACCCTCAGATTCTGATCCACACATCAGCTGGGCGAAGCTGTCACAGCTGTCACTGGAGAGCCACTCCTGGACACTGGGAATTCCTGCAGGTTCCTCCAGCCCCAGGTGACGCTCCCAGCTCAGTGTGAGAGGGCCCAGTTTTTACACTGTTAAACAAGCGGACATCACTTCTAGTACAGGAATAACTGGCTTCATTCTCCAGTTTGGCTTCTCCCAAAGCCTCAATGGCTCAAGGAGGAACCAAGGGAGTTGACTTTGATCATTCACCCCCAAACAAGGCCAGATGGGGCCTTGTCTGGTTTTCAAATAGAGAAAGGTAAATCCACCTTTCACCAATGAACAGCTGCTGAGATAATTGCTAATAATGATTCAGTAATGAGCAGATGCAATATAGCATTTGATTGGAATGTTCATTCAGAGGTCACCGTTGGCTCAGGGCCTGTTGTTCAGGCCTTGCTATTTCAATTGGTCCTTTTCCCTGGAGATGAACAACCACCTTCATAACAATTCTTTCAGTAACACAGTTTAGAATTAGCTATTAGGTATAAAGGCATTGCCCCTCATCTTTCAATTAAGTGCTGCTCAAGTTCATTACTCAGAGCTGTAATTCACATTGCTTTAAAAACGTGCCTAATTAGTTGCTATTCACTGTGATTTATCAAATCCCTCCTTTTTTTTTTTTTTTTAAACTGTCTCTTTTAAGACAAGTGTAAATACTCCACTTCTCAGCACAAAGTATCACAACAACTCTAACATGGAATCGTAACACACCAAGTGCTCACACTGCAACGATTACAGTCACTGCCATGAATGCATTTCAAAGCAGTCTCCAATTTCGTAGCCATGAGGCCAATCCCACCAAGAAGAATTGTCTTCTTTCTGCCACTCTTCTACTGCTCTTTCCGTCAAGGTGATTCCTGACTGTTGGACTTCAAACCCACCACTGATAGAAGTGCAACATTCCTGTCCCATGATAGCCCAGGTTCCTCCTTGGCCAGCAAGCAGATAATCCAAGGCCATGCAGCTCTGTGGACTCCCCATCCATGTTTGTTGGAGCTCCTAGGATGTGCTCTTGAACATTTTAACAGTGTCATTTGCTACTTCTTGTAATAAACAATTTTGCTGGGTAATATAAACTCCACAGGACGAGACAGTGTCCATGGGGCGTGATGTGAACCACAATCCTTTGCTTTCTGAAACCCAAGGCACTCTTTGGGGGGAAAGGTTCTCTTGGCCCTAACTCTTCCTTGTGGTTGTTGCTGAAGGATCCTAAATGGTGGCCCTGCAGCTGGGAGTGGTGTAACACTGA
Organism: Sylvia atricapilla; assembly: GCF_009819655.1. Classification (NCBI taxonomy): domain Eukaryota; kingdom Metazoa; phylum Chordata; class Aves; order Passeriformes; family Sylviidae; genus Sylvia; species Sylvia atricapilla. Next base: position 13,772 of record NW_027077132.1, on the reverse strand, counting down.
CACGGACCAGCCCCAGCATCCCAAGTTCTACTGACATTGGAGCGATGTTAAAAGCACAGAAATCCTTTCACACTGTTGTGGCCTCTAACTATAACAGGGTTCAGTTTCTCCTGAAGGGAAATCTTCATGAATCATGTAAAACTGATAATTGTGTTCCTGTGTTCCGCAGCACAGTTTTGTTTAACTGTCCCTTCACTGACCCCATTATGAGACAGAGCCCACTGACAGAGCTCTGGCCAGTCCTTAGGGTGGGCCCTCCAAGGGAATCCCATTCCTCCTAACATCAATTGAAAACATACCCAGCCGTTAGTCACACTGAGTATTTTGCCTACTTGGATCTTTACATTTTCTGAACAGTTTTGATGACTAATCCCTTGGTGAAAGTCTAGAGGTGTTTCTGGCAAACAAAGATTCTGGCTGACTATCAAGATACAACTTACGGACATAAGCAGTATTTTAGTGACAAGGTTATTCATTCTTTTTCCTCAATCCCATTCGAGGTACAAACAATAATTCTGCTGTCCATGGAGCTGCTGCCTTTTTCATTCCAGAATAATGCCCCCAAGGCCCTTTGCTGTTCAGCTTTCCTGTGGTTTCTGTGGGTTACAAGGTTTGGTGGGGTCCTTTCCCCTTTGGCTGGAGAGGTGCCGGGTCCCAGTCCCTGACAGGCACCTAGGCTCCTGGCTGGAATTCGTGTGGAAGCCACTCAGTGCCACATCAGCCTTCACACGGAGCCCCGTGGATCAGAGCATTTTCCAAAGGGACTGCTGGGGCAAACAAAGAGATTTGTTCTGGCAGGACCTGTAAAACCATGTCCTGTAACATCCACTTGCTCTCACACAGAACACTTGGCTGCAGGGACAGACTCCCATCATTCCTGCCCAGGTTTCAGGATTCAAACAGCATTGTCTTTCCCCAGAGCTGTCCCTTCACCTGGTCTGGGAGGGCCATTTGGCCTCTGGAGCCACACTCTGGCTCTATTATTAGGACTGGTGGGTCCAAATCCCTTATCTCCACCAAGAGTGCTGATTTGAGGTGGATCTCCTTCTTTATCAATTGTTTATAAAACTGATAATATTGATAACTGTGCTACCCTGTCATGAGTTTGAATAATCAAATCTTGTTCACTACTGCTTAACACAATCCCTTTAATATGTCCTTGATAATCTGCATGAGTTCCTCCTCCCATGACAAGAACTCTTTGCAAGGCCAAGCTCAAGCGAGCAGTTATTAAATCAAAGTATCCTGAAGGAATCTGAACTCCTGTTTTGGTATTGATAACTCTCATTTGCTTCTGGTTTATCCTAATTACTTCCAATGCATGAAGGTCCAGGCCTGCAGCCTCTGGGGTGGCCCTGTCAGGGGCCATCACACCCAGAACTATTTCCCAGGAGGTCAAAATCTCACAGTCCATGGTTGTATTTGGGTTTTCCATTGGGACAGGTTCCCATCTCCTCATTTTTCCAACTGCTCTTTTAACAACTCCTTCATCCATTCAACCAATCCTGCAGCTGGGGGATTGTCTGGGATATGAACAACCCAGCAGTCTTCATCACTGCATTTTTCACAGTAACAGACAAAGCATTCTGCATCACAGTATCAGCAAACCCTACACAAATAGCCAATTTCATCCCTTTCTCCTTTTTTCATTGTGTACAAACTCACTAAGTTGACCACAGACATTTAGGTTTGGCCAATGCTTTTCTGTAGGATATTTAGTGTACCACCTTGAGCAGCCAAAGCTACCAAATTAGTGTTGTCAGCACAATTGCACGTTATTATTATTTTATTTTTAGATATTGACATATAGATACAGAAAGATATAGATACATATAGATATAGAAAGAAATACAGCTATAGATATAGGCATATCTATATATAAAAATATGTATGTCCAACCATGTTATAAATATCAATCATTATTTATTACATTAATATTTTATTTTACTTGCAGAAATGCATCTGAGCTCTTTTCAATGTGCCTCTAACAAAATACAGCTTTGTCTTTCAAACCCACAAGTTCTTTTCCTTTTTCCATATGCAATTTTTGCATGCATTTTAAGACATCTAGTGGTTCAACTTCTTTTACCCGACTCCCCCACAGCTTGCACAGTGCTCAGACCTCAGCCCACTCCAGAGCCAGTAAACTCTAGAGAAGGTCTTCCCATCCCAGAATTTCTGATGGGACTGATTCCTTACATTTCCATTTAAAAAGTGACATTTTGGTGTGATCTGGCCAGACTATTCCAATGTTGTTTTACCAGTGGGCAGGGTCAGCACCAAAGACACAGACACCCCCTGAAGGAATTGACCAACTCAAGTGTCATTTACTGTAGTCCAAAGCAGCAAAGGAGCACAGAAGGAGCAGCTCAGCAATGCACCCAACCATCACCACCAAAGATTGCCCGCAGTGATTGAGAAGATCCATCACCAGTTCCCCTCAGACTTTCCCATCGCCCACACCCACACATCAGCTGGGGAAGCTGTCCCAGCCAAGGACTGCAGAGCCTCTCCCGGACACTGGGAATTCCTGCAGCTGCCTCCAGCCACAGGTGAGGCTCCAGCCTGGCTGGGAGAGGGCCCAGCTCTGAGAGTGCTGAATAAACAAACTGACAGCGCTGCTGGGCTGGGAACAGCTGGATTCATCCTCCTCTTGGGTTCCTCCCAAAGCCTGGCCAGGGCCAAGGAGGAACCAGGGGAGGTGACTTTTGTTAAAAACGGGCCAGGAGACCTGCTCCTTTGAAAAGCCTTTATTAGTCAGCTCTTTAAAGGGGGAACTCGAGGGGTCGCCTGCGCCGCCGCTGCTCCTGTCGCCGCCTTCGCTCCTGTCGCCGCTGAGGATCAGGTGTCAGTCGGACCTTCTGCTCTCGCCGCAGCAGAGTCGGGAGGCTCCGATCTCGCGGGAATTCCCGGCAACCCAACTGGGCTCGTGTGGTCTAGGGGTGTCACTTCTTCCCAGTCTCTTTGTGGTCGTGGCGAGGCGGCAGAAGCAGAATTCAGTCTTTAGGTAGCTGAGGGTCTTCTCGGTGTTGTAGTGCCTCCCTTTTTACCTGGATTTGGTGCTGGGTCGCGGCTTTTGGGTCCGCTTGCTGGCAACTGTACTTCGGTTTTGGAGCGGTGCACCATGGAAGTCCTTGGATTTTCCTATTAGGCGGGGCCGGCAGCTCGAGGAGCCGGCAGGGAACGGCGACAGCCTAGCCCGACGGAAGGGGGGGGGACCCCGGGGTTTTAGAGGGGGTATACAACTTGGAATGAGATTTTTGAGGGTACAAACTTTGGTACAAACAGCTTAACAGACCGGTTTACAACTGGCATAATATTTGAAACAGTACAACTTTTTAACAAATGGCAGACTGTGTAAGAAAATGGGAATCTCTTACATTTTATTCATTTCAGTCCCCCCTCTATTTCTTTGATCGGGCCTTTGCCCGCATCAATTGACAGTTTTTTTGATTCATGGGAGTATATCTTTTTTAATTTTTGGTATTGGTTATATATTCTTTTGGCTTTATTCAGTTCTTCAGTTTGGGGTTCTAGTCTTATTTCAGTAGGTTTGGGGCTTGCTTGAATGGTTGCAGTTCGAATTAAACAGGGGAATATGCAGGGAAGGAGTAGGAAGCTGGCAAGGATGTTTATTACAATAAATAAGTCAATTGGTAAGTTTTTATTAAGGGGCTCATCAATTTCATTCAGTGGCTTTTCTTTTATTAAATTTGCAACTCCCTTTGGATTGTCTAAATTTTTTTGGTAAAACAATTCTCTTATAGGGCACTCTCTAGTTAGGTGCTGCATAAACGTTGCAGCAATTTTTACCATCCAATATTGTTTTTCATTTTTTTGGCAAGTAGATACTTGGGTTATATTAAAACACGTGGGACTCACATGAGTGTGAACTCTTATAAGGGACTGCAGATTCTCTTCATCATAGATGAGATGGTAGCCCCTAGAGCATGTTTCTTTGGCATGTTTGCTTATTAATGGGACTATAATTAGTCTTCCCAAGAGTCCAGTATGAACTATTATCTCGATCTCACCTGGTCTTGCCTCTTGGGTTAGGGAAGTGGGATAGTTATTCTTAGGGCATGCTCCTTCGGTGAGTTTGCTCATCAATAGGACTATAATTAGTTCTCCCAAGAGTCCAGTATGAACCATTATCTCGATCTCACCTGGTCTTGCCTCTTGGGTTGGGGAAGTTATTTAGCTGGCCTTATGGAGTTTCTTTCAGTGTGCTCTTACTTGTTCAGTTTTTGATTAGGCTTTCTGTGGTGTGCCCTATAAGAGATCTGTAATGATATTATTATCACAACTTTTTTAACACTTTATAATAACTTAGAACAACAACTTACAGAGAACATTTTATGATCTAATTGGGCTTTGGTCGTTTCTTGAAGGTTATTTTAAGTGTGTTTGGATCTCTAATGGTAGTCCATTCAGAGGGAGTCTCTGCTGGGGTAACAGAGTCACTGGGAAGTGGCAATGGTCCTTTTACTCGGGATATGTGTGTCCAACCCTTTTCTTGGGTTCTCACTGCAGTGTGGGTTGTGAGCAGGACCTGGAATGGACCTTCGAATTTGGGAGTTAGTGGAATGGTATTCCAAGATTTAATTAGGACCTAGTCCCCTGGCTTTATTTGGTGTACATCCGCATCTAAGGGGGAGGTTTGAGGAAGATACCCTCTTCTCTTAAGATCGGCCAATGTCTTTCCAATTGTTTGAATATATTCTTGAGTGGTTGCCTCCTCTTCTAAATAATTTGCAGTGCTGTAAGGAGTTAGTAAGAAAGGGAGTTCAAACATCATCTCATATGGTGAAGCCCCTATGTCTGACTTTGGCCGAACTCGGATTTTCAAGAGTGCTAGGGGCAGACATTTTAGCCAATTCATTCCAGTTTCTGTTATCAATTTAGTCAATACATTTTTGAGGGTTTTATTCATCCTCTCAACTCTCCCCGAGCTTTGGGGATGCCAGGGTGTATGCAACTGCCATTTAATTCCCAAGGCTTTAACAACATTATGCAGGACTTGTGCTACAAAGTGGGGGCCTCTGTCTGAATCGATGTTATTTACCAGTCCATATCGGGGGATGATGTGTTCTAATAGTATTTTTATTACTACTTGTGCTGTTTCCCTTTTTGTAGGGAAGGCTTCTATCCAATGTGTTAAGTGATCTACTATAACCAAAAGGTGCTTATATCCTTGTACTGGAGGCATTTCTGTGAAGTCTATTTGTATACTTTGAAAGGGTCTTAATGCTATTTGTCTTCCTCCTGGTGTGGGCTTTTTCATTACTTTTTGATTTACTTTTTGACAAATTAGGCATCCTTCAGTCACTGCTTTGGCTAGGTTATAGATTCCAACACATAGGTGTTCCCTCAGGAAATGATCACACAACCCTTGGGTGCCCCAGTGGGTTAAGCTATGGATTTCTGCCAGTATTTTTCGAGCTATTGCTTTATTTAGGAATGTTCTTCCATCTGGGGTCAGCCATTCCCCCTGCTTCCCTTGGTGTAAACTTAACTTTTTTATTTCTTTTAATTCATTTTCATTATATATTGGTTCACTAACTTTGTTAGCTGGTACATCATTTAAAGTAAGAATTTTTATTGGTTCTCCCAGCCTTTGAGCTGCTAGTTTGGCTGCTTGATCAGCTACTTGGTTGCCCTTTCCTTCAAATGTGTCTTTTTTTTGATGTCCCTTGACATGTACAATTGCTATTTCTTGGGGCTTCATAAGAGATTCTAATACCAATTTAATTAATTCTTTATGTATCAGATTTTTTCCCTTTGAATTTAGGTAGCCTCTTTCTTTTCAGATTTTTCCAAATGTGTGTACTATTCCAAATGCATATCTCGAGTCTGTGTAGATTGTACCTTGGTCTTGTTCTAATAAATCTAATCCCCTCTTGAGGGCATAGACTTCACAACACTGGGCAGACCAATGGGGGGGCAGTTTTTCTTTTTTCTATAACTTTTAAATTGTCTCTTTCTGTACCTTCGACTATTGTATAGCCTGATATTCTCTTTTCCTCTATCACTCTAGATGATCCATCAATAAATAGCACCCTCCCACATGGTAGAGGTGTATTTTCAAGATCTTCCCTTACTTTTGTTTGTAAATCTATGATTTCCAGGCAATTGTGCTCTAAGTTTGGTGTGGGTTCCCCTGAGAGGAACTGGGCAGGATTTAGACTTTTTGATGTGATTAGTTCCAAATCACTGGTGCCGGTTAAAATCACTTCATATTTTAAAATTCTAGAGTTAGTCAGTCATTGTTGAGCCCTTTGGCTCAACACTGTCCTGAGATCATGGGGTGTGTGTGCAATGATTTTTCCTTGCAGTGTCAGTTTTTGTGCTTCTTCTACAAGAACAGCTGTGGCTGCTACAGCCTGGAGGCAAGCCGGCCACCCTCTTGCAACTGGATCCAAAAGTTTGGAAAGATATGCGACAGGCTTTTTGTGTTCTCCCCATTCTTGGGTTAATACTTCATAAGCTATTCCCCCTTCAGAGTTAATGAATAGGTTAAACTTTTTCTTAAGGTCTGGGAGACTCAGGACAGGGGCTGAAGACAATTTTGTCTTTAGGTCTTTCAATTGTTCTTCATCCTTATCAGTCTATTTTACAGGTTCAGGTTGGACTAACTTCTCATAGAGAAATTTAACACTTTGGGAATATTTTTTTATCCATAGCTTGCAATAACCAAATAGTCCTAATAATTTCCTTATATCTCTTTTTGTGGTTGGAGCTGGGATTGAGAGTATACCTGAGATTCTCTCAGGGCTTAATTTTTTACACCCTTCCCCAATGAGGTGTCCGAGGTATGTGACTTGTGATTCTACAAACTGTAATTTGTTCTTTGACACTTTGAGGCCTTTTTTTCCTATAAAATTTAAGAGATTAATACTGGTTTTTTTCACTTCATCTTTCTCTCTCCCCGATATTAGGAGGTCATCTACATACTGCAGGATTTGTACATTATTTTTAGGGATAAACTGCCTTAGTAACTCTTCTAGGGCTTGCCCGAAAAGGTTTGGGCTTTCAGTGAACCCTTGAGGAAGACGAGTCCATTTTAGTTGCTGCTTTCTCTTACTTTCAGGGCACTTCCATTCGAAAGCAAACCAATCTCGGCTTCCTTCTGCCAAAGGACAGGCCCAAAAAGCATCTTTTAGATTTACTACAGTAAACTAGGAATGTTCTCTAGGGATCCTGCTCAGGAGTGTGTAGGGGTTTTGTACCACCGGGTGCCTGGTAATTGTTTTTTTGTTTACTTCTCTTAGGTCTTGCACTAATCTAAACTTATTTTCTGCCTTTTTTACAGCCAGAATAGGGGTGTTGTGGGGTGACATACAAGGTTCTAATATTCCTTCTGTAAGTAGATGGGTTATAATTGGCGTTAGTCCTTTTTTCCCTTCCAGAGAAATAGGATATTGCCTGACCCTTATAGGAGGCGTATTTTCTTGCATTTTTATTTCTATAGGTGGGATATCTAAATATCTATATTTTCCTTCCTCGGCCCAGACTTCTGGCTTGATTTCTTTCAAGTCTCCAATAGTCAGCCTCATCATTTGTACTACCATTTTTCCTTCTCTAGGAAGAATCCTTACTCCCAACTGAACTTGCAGGTCTCTTCCCAGCAAGTTACTGTCTATTTTGGGTAGATATATTAAATTAGTGACACATCTCTTGGAATTTCCTTTAATTTCTATATTTTCTATAACTGAGGCTTTGAAAGGCTCCCCTTCTGCTCCTAGGACTTCACAGGTTTTTCTTCCAATTGTAATTCCAACTGGAAGTCGGTTAATACACGATTTATCGGCACCAGTATCTACTAAAAATTCAAACTCTTCATGTTGGGGACCTACTTCAAAGTTTACTATGGGCCCTTCTTGATGTTTCGTGGGGTCCCCTAACGCATAGAGCTCATGACACCCCTAATCCTCTTTGATTTCTCCTTTCAATAATTTTTCCAATGCCTCTTGCTCCCCTACGACAGTCTCATCAAATGACAATTTTTTGCAATATTTTTTTAAGTGTCCTATTTCTCCACAATAAAAACAGGCTCGGGTCTCTCTCGGTCTCTGAGGAGTACCCCAAGATGGTGGGTTCCTTCCTCTTCCTTTTTCTGGTAAAGATTTTGTGTTCCTTTCACCCCTAGCATCCTCTTTGAGATCCCTTACACTCTCCCTGGCCACGGCTACCATAATCTTGGTTTTTGCTTTTGTTCTTTCTTCATCTCTCCTAAGATATACTCTTAGTGCTTCCCTTAATAATTCATTTATTTCTCGGTCTTGCCAGTTCTCCATCTTTTCAAGTTTTCTTCTGATATCTGGCCAGGATTTTGTGACAAACTGTAACTTTAATAATATCTGTCTCTCTGGGCTATCTGGATCCAAATTAGAATATTGCTGGAAATTCCGTCTGAGCCTGCTCAGCCAGGCTGCTGGGGTTTCATCTTTCTCTTGGGCCCTGTCAAAAGCTAATTTGGTGTTGCTACTCCGAGGAACTGATTCTTTAATACCTTTTATCATTAGGTTTCTATAATCCTCCATATTTCTTCTCCCTTCTTCTCTGTTTGGGTCCCACCCTGGGTCAGCTATTGGCAACTTCTGGTCACCGGGGGGGCCCATTCGGTTTTCTCTCTCCCAGATGCGCATTCCTGCTGCCCTAACCAACTGAAACTCGTCTGGATTGAAGAGTATATTTAAGATGGAGTTTAGTTCTCCTCATGTATAAATATTTGGGCCTAAAAACTGGTCAATCTGGTTGGCAATTCCCACTGGGTTTTCAACCAGATTCCCCAGTTCTTTCTTAAAATTTCTGACTTCTGACGCTGTTAAAGGTGCATTGACAAACCCTATTCCTCCAACTGCCCCACCCAATGGGACCTCCCTTAGGGGAAAGAGTTTGGTTTTTGACCTGGTGTTACTGTAAGGTCCTTCTGGGGTTTTTATTGCCTGGCAGGACGCATTGTTAGTTGCCAGACCTAGCTCCCAGCTGTGAGGGGGTGCAGGGATTGTGGATGGTGAAGGAGAGGAGGTTAGACCAGTGTTAGGAAACGGCAGAGGGTAAGAGGGGTTATAAGCTGGAGGGGGGCAAGTTGGGGAAAGAACAGGGATTACAGTTTGAGAAGGTGGGATATGATTTTCAAATGAGGTTGGAGGATTAGTAGGGATAGTTTGTAGCCCTTTGGGATAAACTGGAGGAGGAGGCAAATGTTCTAAGGGGTCCCAATTATGGCTAGCTTCTTCTTGGTTCTCCTGCTTTTTATTCTTTTGTTTCCCTTGCTGTAACTTACATATTTTTGCTGTTTCATTTTTGACTACTTGTTTCTGCCAACAGATAGCATAGAGTATTTGTTCAGTACTTGAATCTCCTCGAGATTTCAAGTATTGAGTTAATTGTGAACACATCCAGGGGTCTCTAGTTCCACACCATGGCCATCTTTCAGGTAAATCTAGCTTAGGCCAAGCCTCTATGCAATAATGGATCATCTTGATCCTGTCCAAGCTTTTAGTGGCTTCATCAAACTCTCATAGCTTTAACATTTGTCCTAGTGGACTGTCTGGTGGAATTTGTTTTATCTTTTTCTCTCTCTCTTCAACTGGCTCCACTCTACTTATGTATGCCCCCATTTTCAGTGGGTCTCAAATAAAAAATACGCTGTTCTTATTCTGACAGAAACTTTACTTCAGGGCAACCCAAAGCAAAATTACTTGTCTTTGTTTTAATTAAACTTCTTTAAGGTGCCCCTATACCTACACAAGTTTAAAGGTGTGCAGTCCAAATTTTAACTCTCACTCACTCTTTGAGCATTCGTAAGTAGCCCCAGGGACCCCCTCAGGGTTTGGGCACTACCCCTGCCAGTGCTCGGAATGCCCCACAGGTAGCCTGGTGACCCGCCCTTAGGGCCTCAGCCACTACCCCTTAGCAAGCACTCCTTTACTCCCCTGCACCCGGACAGCGTACCTCTTCCCTGGGCACCCCCGACCAGTTCTACCTCTCGAACCCGGAAAGCGTACCCAAGATACCCCCGACCAATGCAGACTTTTATCTCAGCACCCCGACAGCTACCCTAGCCAGTCTCCAAAGCACCCCGAAAGCAGCCTATCTTTGCTACCCCAGCCGGTACTCAGACGCTCTGGGTCGTAGCCTCAGCCAGTACTCTTTATCCCAGCACCCCGACAGCTACCCCAGCCAGTCTCCAAAGCACCCCAAAAGCAGCCTATCTTTGTTACCCCAGCCGGTGCTCAGACGCTCTGGGCCGTAGCCTCAGCCAGTACTCTTTATCTCAGCACCCCGACAGCTACCCCAGCCAGTGCCAACTCACAAGCCCCGAAAGTAGCCTGGGCAACCCGCCCTTAGGGTTCCAGCCGCTACCCCAGCCAGCGCTAGACTCTTGTGACACCCCGGGCTATAGCCTCAGCCAGTGTGGTGCATGCCTCACTTACTTCTTTGACGTGCCACTTACTCTCTAAATTCCTCCGCACGTCCAGAGGGGGGCGCCTATGCCCCTGGAGACGCCTCAGTCACTCTCAGTTCACTCGCTTCCTGCTTTTCCCGGCCGGCCCCCTCGCGGGGGTGCGGAAACGCGGTATTCAGCAGTCCAAACTCGCTTGGGGGGTCCGAGCTGCCGGCCCCCACTCATTCACTCCACATCCGCTCGTCTCCACTCCCGCCACCGGTTATTCTTACCGATGCTCCCTCAGTGGCGTCCCGCGAGGCTGGCGAGCGACGTCCTCTGGTCCGGGATGTCCAGCTGTCCAGGAGGTCCGAGGTCGGGCTGCGCCTTCCCGTCCTGGTCCTCTTCTGGGCGTGGCTTAGATCCCGGACGAGCCCCCAAATTGTTAAAAACGGGCCAGGAGACCTGCTCCTTTGAAAAGCCTTTATTAGTCAGCTCTTTAAAGGGGGAACTCGAGGGGTCGCCTGCGCCGCCGCTGCTCCTGTCGCCGCCTTCGCTCCTGTCGCCGCTGAGGATCAGGTGTCAGTCGGACCTTCTGCTCTCGCCGCAGCAGAGTCGGGAGGCTCCGATCTCGCGGGAATTCCCGGCAACCCAACTGGGCTCGTGTGGTCTAGGGGTGTCACTTCTTCCCAGTCCCTTTGTGGTCGTGGCGAGGCGGCAGAAGCAGAATTCAGTCTTTAGGTAGCTGAGGGTCTTCTCGGTGTTGTAGTGCCTCCCTTTTTACCTGGATTTGGTGCTGGGTCGCGGCTTTTGGGTCCGCTTGCCGGCAACTGTACTTCGGTTTTGGAGCGGTGCACCATGGAAGTCCTTGGATTTTCCTATTAGGCGGGGCCGGCAGCTCGAGGAGCCGGCAGGGAACGGCGACAGCCTAGCCCGACGGAAGGGGGGGGGGACCCCGGGGTTTTAGAGGGGGTATACAACTTGGAATGAGATTTTTGAGGGTACAAACTTTGGTACAAACAGCTTAACAGACCGGTTTACAACTGGCATAATATTTGAAACAGTACAACTTTTTAACAAATGGCAGACTGTGTAAGAAAATGGGAATCTCTTACATTTTATTCATTTCAACTTTGACCATACAGCCCCAAACAAGGCCAGATGTCAGATTTCATGGCCTTGTCTGCCTTCTAAACACAGAAAGGTCAATACATGTTTGACTAATTAGTGGATGCGTCTATCACAGTGCTAATGAACATGCAAATGTCATTAGTGAGCAGATACAAAGATGACCTTTGGTTGGAAGTCCATCCAGAGGCCACCTTTGGCTCAGGGCCGGTTGTTCAGGCCTCCCTCAGGCCTCTTGTCCAGGCCTTGGCACTGCAGGGACATGGCTGAGTGCTGGGCCTGACACTGCTGGGTGAACGGCTGGACTGGATGAGCTCAGAGGTCTTTTCCAACAGAAAGGATTCTGTAATTCCAGGATTCTATCAGCTGGATTCAGCCAGGTCCATGTTAGCAGCATTACTTTGGTCCAAAAGTCCCCTCTTGCTCAGCTCCTATGGCGTCAGGCTTCAGCTCCTTCAGCTCCTGGTGCTCAGCTGCTCATGCTGAGACAACTCAGAGAGAAGAATTCAGTTCATCCAATTCCTTCGGGACACTGAGAGGGGAGGGTGTGGGAACAGGAGCATGGTTTGGTGTGGCCTCCTCTCTGCCCTTCCCGCCTTTCAGCGCTTTGAACCAGCCCAGAGCTTTCTCCAAGAGTGCCATGAAGCAGCTGTTCCTGCTCCCAGCTCTCGCTCTCTCCAGTCTCTGACCTTGCCTGGTTGTTTTGCCTGGAAAAAAAAAGGAGAAAATTTTACCTTAAATGTAAAAAATAAAATCAAATCTCACGTTCTTAGTGGAATATCTTCTGTAACTTTGCATTAAGAGATAACTGGTGCTTTGAAAAAGAGAACTCAGGTATTTATTTGGGAATGTGCTGATGACATGGATCCATCTTGCTTACCTCAGCAGCTATTTTACAGATTTTGGGGATTGTTTCTACCACTGTTGTTTTAAATTGTTGTTGAAGGAATAGGAAATTGCTTGTGCACTTCCAGCTCCAAGCAGGACTGGATTCTAAACTCTATCAAACCCCAAATCCTTTAGAGATGACCTTCCATCTCACCCTGTGAATGAGCTGCACATTCCCTTTGAAATTGTCAGGGCTCTCTTAAAGACAGAAAATCACACTTACAGCCTTTTCCTCTGGTTTACAAGTGCAAAAGGACAATTATCCATCCATCAACTCCAGAACACACTGCCTCAAGAACACGGCCCACTCGCCAGGTTTGGCCACTTGTGGCACTTGCAGAGGAGGAAGCAAGTACAATTCCACAATTCCAGCCAAAAAGAAAGGAGGAGTGGGACAGACTAAACATCCTGTAGAGATCCAGGTGTTCATCTGGGACTGTGGAGAGTTTGGGTCCTTGCCAATTGGATGTGTGTCCCTAACTGCAATCTCTTGGCCTGCAGGAGAGTCTCACTCACCTGCAAAAGCAGAAAGCTCGCTCAGTGTGCTCAGAACAGGCTGGTCTGATGCAAAGCTGTCAGAGCAATGTGAGAGCACAGCAAGTCCAGCCGTGCCTGGGGCTGAGCCCAGCAGAGCCCTGACAGAGCCCAGAGCAGCCTCAGCACTCACGGAGCCCGGCTGGAAAGACAGAAAGCAGAAACTGCCCGTCAGCTGAAGGCTCCTGTGCCCTTGTCCCAGCCGCCCGCGGTGCCCAGGCCATGCTGGCCGTGCCCAGAGCGGGGCCCAAAGCTGCCCATCACTGCTGCCTTTGGGGGCAGAGCAGGAGGGCAGGACATGTGCCCAGCCTGCAGCCAGCCATGGCACATCCAGCCCCTCAGCAGCTGCCCAAAGCCAAAAAGCAGCTTGGCTGCCAAGTGAAGAATTTATTGCATCTGCCCCAGCAAAGGGGGGAACCTTTGGTGCCCGGCCAGGCCCTGCTATGCCCAGATCTGGGAGCATCCCCCTGGCTGTGGACTCACCTGCAAATTTGGTGTGGAGCATGTCTTGGAGCACGGCATGGAAGGTGCCAGAATCAAAGTCCATAATTTTCACCTGGCCAGGTCGAGGTGGATATTGTCATCCTTAAGGTTGTCCTTGGTGTCTCCAGTAGCAGCCCCACCTGGTACAGCTTCTCCAGGGGCTCCTTCTCCTTCCCTGGGGGCCAGACCAGGTTGTCAGTGCGCTGTCCTGGGCCCAGCCATCAATGAACCAGAGAAGCAAAACCAGGTGGGATGGTGGCCACCAGTGCTTGCCACACCAGGTCTCCAGCTCGGCTCCCACCCAAGAGCTGTGTGTTCCCTTCTGATGACCCCTGCTCAAAGCTAC
>NW_027077131.1:0-22361 GCF_009819655.1 Sylvia atricapilla | reverse complement strand
GGATTGGCTCGTTCTCCAGGGTTCTGTTGGTCCTTAGCGGGAGCTCCTCTGGACCAATCATTCTTTCCCACCTTGAAATAGGAGTTGGTACATTGTGTCCAGCAGTCATGATTTGGAGTGATGGTCTGATTTGGAGCCTTCTGTGGAGGAAGGAAGATCCCCCCTTTTCCCTTTTCTTTCTCTCCCTGGTGTTTATATTAGAAAACATGGTCAGGACTGTAACAATCCTTCAACTGTAAGCCCTTCACACGTTTTCCAACTCTTCAGAACTGGCAATGACAGCTTTACAGAACTTGCCGTAACAACTTTGCAGACCCTGCAGTAACAACAAAGTTGCGAATGGAAGTGAAACTTTTGTGACACATCCCTAGACCCTTATAACTAGCAAAAGTCTAAATATAACATTAATGACAACTTCTTCCTCTAAACCTTTGACTTGGCTTATTTGCAGTATAATCTTCTAGGTTCAAATGGTACCAGAGGGTTGACCCAGGATATAATTTATCAGCTTTTTTCCTAGCCTAGACGTAGTACAAAACTTTCCTAATCTTGATGCTGGTATGAGTACTTTTTCCTCGAACATAAAAGAGTCCTTAAGTCCACATGAAGTATATAAAAACTATCTATCACTCAGGAACGAACCCAGCATATTATTAAGATTTCTCCACAAATTTAGTGTTTTTCCAAAGCAGTTCCTATTTCTCTATGTAAAATAAAACTGTGTGTGTTATTCAGCTCACTCCCTCTCCCTCTCTCTAAACCTCTCTGTCAAATAACTCTGAAATTAATTTGGTTTAGCTTAAAAATAATTGTGCTTTCATGTCATCTAAAGAGATACAACCCTCCATTCTAACATGAGGTCAAAGAGAAGATACTAGAATCAACTGCCACATATTTTTATTGTTTGAGAGATCATAAATGACTGAGAACTTACCTGCCTTTTAGATAGCACCTCTCCAGGATTTTGAGACAGCATAAAACCATGCCCAGCAAAGAAAATAATTCTCAAATCTTTGAAATCTTGCAGAGCTTATACTGGAAGCTCTACAAGGTGATTTTATTTTGCTTGCTTTCAAATAATACATAATATATTTCAAATAATATATATCAGCCCAGACATATTTAAATTTTACAAATAAGATGTAATGCAGCTCATGGGCCACCAAAAAAAAAAAAAAAAAAAAAAGATGTAGAAAGATCTTTCAAATTTGAGATCACTAGGGAATATGAACTCCACATTGAGGTAACTAGGAAACCATTTGACAGAGTTTGTTTATAAATCTTTGACATGATCTTCTTGATCAATGAAGACATGACACATCAACTAGGAGCCTTGACCTTGTGACAGAATTACAGGGATTTGAAATATTTTTAAAAAACCAACCAAACAAAAACCAACCAACCAAACAAAAACCAACCAACCAAACAAAACAAACAAAACAAAAAACCCCAAAAAACAAACCATCAAAAAACAGGGGGCAGAAAACCCAAATGATCTCACAGCATCAATCAGTCAATCATTAGTACCAAGAGCCTGTTAAGAGCTGCAGGTTTTTTTTTCTTCAGCAGCTCATCTAAAGTTTAACTCTGTAATTCCTAAAGAAAGTATTATATACATCACTTTTTATTGAAATTTTGTAGAAAATAATGTGAAGAGATTTAATAGTAAACTTTTATATTTAAGCAAATTATATTTTAAAGGTTATGAACAGTTTTTAGAAGTCTATTATTAGGAAATACATGATGATGATGATGATGATGATGATGATAATAACTTAATACCTGACATGATATTTCACAGTATTTCATATGTGCAACCCTGTAAATGCACAAGTCTGTAGGATTAATGCACTTCATAAAGGAAAAGCTGCTGAGAAACAAGGTTAAATGTTTTAAAATAGACATATATTTGAATACTGAGTCTCCTCAGCTGGAAATGATGAAGTGTAAAAAAGTGTAAAAGGGCACACAGGTTTTATGCATGTGAGAAGGGTATAAAAGGTTGTATAGAAGGGAAATAATAAAGTGCTGATGCTTGAAACCATTCTTTGTGTCAGTCATGTGTCCTCTGTCATCATCCCTCATTCTTTCCTATTTCTTTCTCTCTCTCTCTCTACCTGACATTTACTATTAAGGGACATCCCTGCTTCTGACTTTGGCATATGATTTTCTTTGCACCCTGCTTTGGGCAGAGGCATCTCTCAATAATAGGATCTTAGCGTGCAGCAAAGTATTCCCTAATGGCTGTAATGCACCCTATCATTAGAGCTGTAATTAGCCACTCTTCCTACTTGAATTTTTATGCATCAAAAAGAATCTTAATAATCTAGATCCTCTGTGTGTCTGCAGCTTATAAGTTCTTTACAATTTCATGTTCTCCCACAGTATTCTCAGAGAATTCTCCCACAATCTTTCTCTGGTTTTGTACTGCAAAAAGTGGGCGACTCCTGCCTTCTCTCTCCTCATCTACCAGTTGGGAGGAAAAGGATTCATAAAGTAAATTGTTCTGAGAAGAGAGAGAAATTTCAATTAGAAGAGCAATTTTCATACAACATAATGCCCTAGGCACTTGAAAATAATGTATTGTAAAAGGACTGGGTTATTTTTAGTGTCATTTTTAACTGTTGTCACCTACTTTACAAAATCACTTTCCTCCTGCATGCTTCACTTGAAGTATAGATCATGCATAACTCTGCAATTAACAAGTCAGAACAGGAAGGCAGAAAGACCAGCAGTTTTTAATTCATTAGCTTTTCTCCTTTGAAGACCTGTGCTTAAAGCTTACTTCATCTCTGTCTGCCCCAGGCTCATGTTGATGTATCTCCCTCTCTTTCAGAGACCAAGCCATTGTTAAATGCAATACTCCAGCCGTACACTAAAAGAATAAAAAAAGAAGGGAACAGCAAAACCTTGCACTTTTCACTGATCAGATTTTCAGTGCTCTTCCTTTTTATGTATATTTTTTTCTTCTCTTCTTTGTGAGGAGGTAATTGGGAAATAAGTGGTATTGTACATTGGCTCTCTTTCTGAAATTACTTCTTTAATTTGTCACTAGTATAGGCTACTGGTATGTCATCTTGGGAACATTCTGGAGTGACTTTCTGTCTAAATTAACTCAGAATGATTTCAGATTCTCTTCATCATGCCAGAAATGCTATTGATCATACTGAATTTCTACACATTAAACATTACCAGCATTTGTCAATTTTTCATCATAAAGGGTTCCCGTATTTCTCATTGGAAAATTCCAGTTAAAAATGTGGCATATGTTCTGGACAGCGTATTTATGCAATTGAAACAGAACACTTATTCAATTAACCCTGACCAAATTGTAAAAGAGAACCAAGATATTCCAGAGTGTTGAAAAACCTTATGTTCTGCAAACTCATTCAGTATCAAATCAATAAAGTAGTGCTATCTTGGTTTGGGAAGACAGGTATCTGCCAGGAAAAGTTGGAGTTTTCCTTGGAATGGAAACCCCCTCCCTCTAAATTATTATAATTTTGCTATTGAGGGCTTTCAGGCAAAGATTTGAGAATAGGACTAACAGTTCTTTACTAGGAATATTAAGAATACAAATGTAGTAATGCAAGAAAAACCAAGCAAACAAACAGAAATCCTAGAAACCCTGAAAGGGTCAGAAATATGACTTAGCACCCACTTGGTCAGGGTGTTGGAAGCAATCCAAAGTAAGCCCTTCTGAAGTCGCAGATTGGTTCTGTTGGGATAGAGATGGTCCTGTAGATAGAGTCCAGTGATGGCCGGATGGGTCTGGTCTTCCTCCAGGAATCCAGTGGAAAACCAGTGGACCTGGTGTTCCTACTGCTCGGTTTTTATCTAAGTAGGAACGGTTGGCTCCCCCCATTGGGTGGAGCATCTCACAATGGGATGATGTAATGTTATCAGTCATGTGATGAGCCTTAATGGCCCATTAACAGAAGATATCCCCATGGAGGGAGAACAGGTTGTGGAAAAGATAAGGAACATTGCTTCACCTGCTTTTAACAGCTGGCTCATTATCAGAAGGCACCTGACCCCCCTCCCCTGGAGTTATGAGGAATGGGTTATACAAGAGATAAAGAAAACACCTCCCCAACTTGTTTCAACAGATGGAAAAATAGAATAAACATATTTTGGCTACATAACCCAAGACAGGTGCAAAATATTATGCATGTGAGTGGTCCAGATGTCCAAAATTCTCTCTTATGGCTGCTTTCATCCCCACTTTCCTGTGATTCCAACTAACTGTGGAACTACTGAATTTGCATTTACAACTTTCTTTTTAAAAGGTAAAAATAAAGGTGCAGTCTTTTTTCCATGCATTCATAACTTCACAGTCACTAACTGATCTTAACTCCCAATACCTTTTAAAGGACAATCCCTATTTTAAAGAGCAGAAACTAAGGCAATTCAGACTGGTCCATTCCACACTAACACAGACACACGCACAACTGCAACATGTCCAAAAGTTTTCACATAGATGAAAGCTATTAATTAAAATCTAAGGCTCTGTATTTTGTCCTCTTTATGCCTCCACTTCCAATCGCTCCCATCTCAGCCCCTGGTGATATAAGGGGTAAAAAAATCCAAGCAAAAACAAAAGCCAGCAGCAATAACAAATAAATCTCCCCTAAAAATCAACCATCCACACCTAAGTGATTATTTTGCCTTTATTCTGGTTGTCCCAAATTATCCTGTTCCTCACCATTAACATAGAGATACAAAGCATCATTGCTTCTACAGCTGAAGGGCCTTTCAAAGAAGAGACAGGAAACTGATCTATGTTCAAAGGATTATAATTTCTGTCTTGTATGTCTCTCACATGAGATATGAAGAGTTATGCAAGTGCATTTTCTAAAATTCCCCTTTTGTTAGTTTTTCTCACCCCCAGATGCAAGTTCTGTAGGTCTCAGATAATCGTGTTAACTAGGTCCTGCTCTGACTGCTGTACTAATATGGGATAAGTAGCCTCACTGATAGAATGTGAAAAGTTTACCTCTGCAAGCATACATCTCACAGAGGAATTGGGGCAGGGGGGCAGGAGGAACAGACATCTCCATGAAATGATTTGGACTGAAGCAGTTCTGCAAATGCAACAAATTGTGAACTGCAGAATTCATAAATTTACAATGGCTCACTAAAAATCTCTTTATAAATAGCTCTGATATTCAAGTTTCTATTGAAAGTAATGGTTGAACAAATGCTAAATAAATATGAGGCTGCAAATATCAGAGATGGAAATTCATTTTTTCCAGAAAATGCAGACAGCCTTTTTGCCAATTTACACTTAATAGCAGTAAGAATCTGGATTGCAGAAAAGAAGCTCTCCTGTTCCTAAATGCATTCCTTATTAATGCTGTGAAAAGAAAATAAATTGAACAGCCAGAATTCCCTGCTGCAACTTACTGTACTGTATAAGACTATCATGAAAGATCTGACTTAAAAAACAAATAAATGAATAAATGTAAAGGCTTGGAATCAGTCCTCAAAACAGAAAGGACTGAATTTCTCTCTCCTTAGAGTTTTTGATAAAAGAGAATAGCAAAAGCTAATGCCCTGCCAGGTATTCATCACAGGGATCTCCCTTTAGAGAAATTTAAGAAGGAACTTAATTTTGAATTTATGGGATCATTTCCCTTATCTTCTTTACATGTTCCTTTCATTATACTCTTGCTTGTTCACATCATTCTCTGTTTCATTACTTAGTACTGTTATCCCCTGCCAGAAGTATCACAGTGGAATTATATCACTGCTGTTCATTATTACATTAGCACAAGATGTGTTTAACTTTCCCTTCATGCTTTTTCCTTTCCCTTCTCGTCAAGGCAGACCCAGATGCAGTAATAAAGGGATGCATAGGATAACTCACATTGCTTTGTCTACTTGTTGTCTCATCAATTAATCAAATTAAGAGATTAAAGCATAGCTAAAGACAAAGGGGGAAAAATATTGCAACGGCAATAATTTTATGTTCTTGATATAAAATATTGCATCTTTTGCAACATTAAAATACTTCAAAGGTCATGCAAGTAAACCAAATGCTTGTATATTTGTATATTTAAACAGAAAATTAAGAATGTATGTGATAGATCCCCTGCAGGTTTGAATTGAAAAGGCAAGAATTGAAGAAATAAATCTATTGAGAAAAAAGCAGAAAATATTTTCTGAGGATTTTGTTTTTCCTTTTTGGTCTAGAAGCATTCTAATGTGAATTTGAAATAATTTTCATTATTTCATTGAATTAATTTGAAAAATTTTTTCATTTGCAAAGAACTCTGAGCTGTTTATGCCAATCAGGTTCATAAATAAAACTGTGGGTTTTGCGGGACTTACACTTCATGTTAAAATAGTTTATAAAAGAAACAGGGAAATAAATACAGATAAAATATTGTGGGCCACACAGGCCTACCTTGCACCTTTGTAAACAAAGAACAGCTCAAGGAGGCCAATTACATTAAGTTGGAGTAAAACTCCTCTGGGTGAGAAAACATAGATACCAAAGACATATTCAGAGAAGTCCTAGAAAATCACCTGGCCTGAAACTGGATCTTTTACTATTCGTCAGTCAAAACTTGTGATTTTTACTTTCTGCTAGAAGAAGAACTCACAACAGAGATGACATTTTCCTTTGCTTAGGGAATTGAAGACTATTTTTTTTTCTGTTTAACTTTTTAATTGATTTTGAAAACAGAGTAAGAATAGCTACACATGATAAGGAGAAAACAGCATCCCAGAAATAAAGGTCACAAAAAAGAGTCATTGAAAAGTTCATGATCATACATAAGGGGTGAGGAGAGATACATGCATAGTTGTGTCCTGAATTATACATAAAAGATATTCTTTCATGAGAGAGAAGACATTCGAAAAAAGGATCAATCTCTGAAGGGACAGTGAATTTCATCCTGTTGCTGTCTAGAATAAAGCAATCTGCAAAAACAAAGACAGGGAGGGGGAGAATATTTGTAACCATAAGTGTCACCAATAGCTCCAATTTGTCTGAACTTCCATTTTACAAGGAAAACTGTCTGAAAACTTTGGAAAGATAAGCACAAATGCATGAAAGTTAGGAAGCTGTGTGTTACAGACATGTTTTCCAGAAAACTGTACACAGACGTTTGGTTCCTTTGGAAAAAAATGGTTTGGAACAAACCAGAAACATAAGCCAGACAGATCTTAGTACAAATACAAATGCCTTCAAATAAAGAGGACTGAAAAAGCCCTTGAGATTGCCTTGGGTATTTTGTCATCTTCATTGATTTTCAAAAGCAGTTGCTTCTTCCATAGAGCTCTCTATTGCAATTAGGCAATTCTCCAATACCTAGTAAGGCTTTTTCTTCCTCCTGCCAGTCTAGTGGGATAACTGTATGCCTGAAGATCCTAATTAAGGCATGCAGATGTGAGGCAAAACAACTGACTTGTTTTGTGACCACAAATTTTCAAACTATGTTTTTTGTCCAGTAGCAGAGATTACACAAGTGTTAATGAGCCAAGTACTTGTGATCTCTGTCTTCATGATGTCAGTAGCATATAGAACGACCAATAGTTATATTGTACTGCATAAAACAAATTGATTCAACTGACATTTCTAAAATTTCATGGGTTTGGGACACTACTTACTTGTTATTTCTACTTTTGAGCTACATCTCTGAGGACAAGATTAAGAAAATTATGTTATTTGAAGATTATAAACTATTATTGATGAAATATTCTCTTCACTTTATGCTGTTGTTTGATTTGCTACAGCCAAAAAATTAGCTACTCTTGAAGGTCCTGCAGAATAAAAAACTATAAAATGAAAATTATCACACTATTATTTAATTATTCCAATAAAGAGACTTGGAAAGCAAACACTTTAACATAAAATTATTTCATTCTGCAGACTCACTAAGCATGAAATGGAGGTTAAGCAAAGTATTCTGAATAGACGTAAAATTATGTTGATAAAATAGGTTATTTCAGAGACCTTTCTTATATTTCAGAAAACACAATTACTTTCTAACTTAAGAAATATGGACATGTATTTGAGAATGAGGTTCCTCCATCCTGCAAACAAATAGATAAGGAAGTGCATAAGCAAATTATTTAGTTAATATTTGTTTCTTTTTAATTAAAAAGCTTTGCATTGATTCATAATATAAACAACCTGCAGGATATCTTTTGCTGAGACATAACACAGTGATTCCTCTGAAGTCAACAGATGTGCACCAGTTGAGAGCCTGCTTTATTGTATGTCGTCAAATATAATCCATGACAACTACAATTGATGTTGCAGTGATGTGAGGAATTAGCAAAACACAAATTAGAAGACATGTTAATTTTATCCATTTTATCCTTTAGAAAACATGTATAATCTTTGCTAATAATATGCTTAAGCAACACAGGTATGCTTTTTTTTAATCTGCTTTATATATACTGTTTTTTCTTTCAATGTGTTAACCTATGAAATCTATCATTATTACCAGGACCAGGACATGAAATTTTCAGTTTGTTTTTCTGGGTTTTTTTTGGTGGTTTTTTTTTTTTTTTTTTAATTAACATAGACCCTAAGACAATATGGATTTTCACTTGTTTGAATGCCTTTTTATAAACTGAAACATCCTTGAAGATGTTTGTTCTTCCTGTTATGGACAGTTGCTTTTCACAAATATTTCAATAATTAGCCATATGTCCCAGGTCATTCTAAATGTCATGGGCTAGAGAGAAAGGTCTTCTCTAACTCTGCTTCATGTTCCAAATATATTTTTTTTTTATGTTTTCATTTCATTTTTCAATATACAAACTCATTAGTGAATATTCTCAAAATTTGTCACTCTCACTGTGGCAAATTCTATAAGGAGTTTAAATTAACATGGGGTATGTAATTACAGTACCTTCCCTCTGACTGTCAACTTTAGAGTTCAGTGTAAATTACTTTAGCTGCAGGTAATAGGTTAAATTAGACCCTGCTGTGCACCAAACTGCAGTAGCTAAACTACTATTGCTTTCTGACTCAATTAACTTACTTGTGGTCCACTTGTTTTTACATTTCACTGCAGCATAAATCTCACGTAGACACACTTTAGCATACCAAGTGGAAGCTGTGCAGAAAGTACCTTCTTTTCCTTTCAAGTATAATTGAACTGTTTAAGTAACAGAAAGCAAGAGGTTTCCTATCAAAATAAATTGATTTTATTTTAAACTGGAGAAAACAACAACCCCCTCCTGAAAAGAGAGACACTGAAAGAAAGCAAAGCTGGAGGATCTAATAGTTCCTATTAGAGGTAGTTAGGAAAAAACTTGCACACACTCACTGATTGGCTAGAATTGACTACACCATAATATCCAAACAGGCACATAGGAAGTTGCAGGAACTCTTCCATATGCAGACATGAAGAAGTCCTCAATATTCCCCTTTGTATGCAGTAGGTAAGGAATTGCATCAGAATTCAATTATCATAAACTTAGTATAGCTCTAAATTTTCTTATATAGGAAATATGTCCTACCTTTTTATTAGGTTATCAGGTTTTGGATATCAATTCCTGAATTCTAGAGATTAATATAAGGACTACGTTCAATGTAATTAAAAGTGAGGAATTAAAAAACCTTTTAAATTTTGTGCTTTATGTATTTAATTTTTAATGTTTCTGTTTTTAACTGCGCTTGCTGTTCCACTAAAATCTGTAACTACAGGGCCAGAGATTTTTTATAGAAAGAGAAATCTAGCAATACCTAGAGAAGAGATAAACATAACTCCTCTAGCACTGAATAATCCAGCTGGAATCAAGAGTTATTTTACTGTTTTGAAGTCACTTCCTTTGTTATCTTTGAGGTCAGATTTTTTGTATTGTAACATTAAAGATCAATTAATTGTAATAGTTGGAGTCCTCTCCCTCTGGAGGAACCTTTTTAAAAAAGACCTGGCCAACAGACTCAAGAACCATTCCCCGATTTATGCTTGAAACTTTCCAAAATATTTCTTAGACTAGACAATACCTAGGGAAAGATCCTGGCCACATTTAATTCCATAGTATCAGATCTAACACTTCTTACCTCTAATCCTGCCTGTAATTTGGTAAAAACAGGCTTATGAACCTGCATACTTGGCACAGCAAATATTTTTGCAGTGTAAGGGAAGTCGTTTTGGGGATGTATCTTTTTTTACTCTGTTTCTTTTTAAGCACTTTAAAAAATCACCCTCAGTCCTATAGATTAAAACATTCTTCACAGTATATGTTGCTAGAGGACACGAAAGAACTACACTCACCCATCAAGTTGAGAAGTGAGGCGAGAAAGAGGAAGTTTATTATGATTTGGGGTTTTATAGGGTTTGGAATTTGGTCAAGGATAGGGGGACGAGAATTACACCTCTCTGACCACAGTGATCAACTCAGAAGTCCATCAATTCGTTCTTCTCCCTGGAAAGGAATGTGTGTTTGCAAAATACCAGTCTTTGTTTTTGTTACAAGCATGAGAAACTCTCAGTCCAAGAATGAAAAACATCAGAAGACTGAAAAATCAGAGTGACAATCATTACCTGAAAGTAATGTGCAGGCCAAGAGCCTCATGTCAGTTATTCCTTTGTAAATTCAGCTTATATTTTTCTACAAGTATGCTATCCAGGAAAGGAAGATCAAAGAAGTCATACCCTCAGTGATAAACAAGACTGGAAAAGTGGTGGCAACAGATGAGAAGACTAGGGTGCTCAACAACTTTTTACTTCAGTCCTCTCTGGCAACCTCTCTTCCTTTATCACTCAAGCAGACAGATTGCAAGACATGGACAGGAGATCCCTCCCATAAGTGAGAGAAGATCAGAGATTCCTGGCCACCTGAGCAACACGAATATAAGATATGCATCGCACATGTAGAGTTTTCTAAGTTTTGCAGGAATACAGAAACACATCACAATATTTTTAATGTGTATTTCCTGTAAAAAATTATCGAAAATTTGCTTAAGTATCCATATATACTACCAGCATCTATAAATCTCTCTGTTGGGGGGATTTATTATTAGTTTATTCCAAAATATAAATCAAAATAAAAAAGTAGATTAATGATCCTAATATTTTGATTCTTGAATAAAATTATGCCCTAATGAAGGTCAATGTTATCAAATTTCTTAAGGTTAGGAAACACCAGAAATATATTGTTTACTAGTAGCTATTAAATTTCGTACAGGAAAGCAAATCAGGCTGAGAATGAGCTAATTGCCAGGCTTCAGATGGAAAACATAGTTATTCCCATCTCTGTGTAGTACATAAGGTCAGACAGGCTATTTCATCTTAAACATACTTCTTAGAGGCTACTTTTCCAAGATATCTCTGTCTCCTTTGTATCTCTACCAGAGGCCAAAAAAATTTGAAAGTGCAACTGCAAAGTTTCTACCCTGTCCTTGACCCACATATTCAAAAGAATGCAACATCTGGAAAAAAACCTCCAACTTATGCTCATTATTCATACCCCTTTTTTTCTTCCTGATATAAATATAACCAAAATGGGTATGTAGTCTCATTTAAGTTAAACTTCAGACATTATCACTTCATCTCTACTGTCAAAAGGAAAAATAAAGCACTCAGAAAAACAAGATCCTGAATATAAAGATATTTCAGAATGCTTAAGGTCTTTAAAGGAGAGAGCACTCTAGACTTCAGTTATGCATAGTTCTTCTCTGCTTAAAATGTTGACTTTTACTCCCAGTGTAGGGAATTTCTTTTTACATTACCAAATTAGTCATTTTTCCTAATGCCATATTAAAAATATGTTTACTCTTTATATAAAAGAACACTCTTATGTTTATACATGTCTTCCAAATCTTAATTATAAATTATTTCTAATTATTTTTCCTATTGCAAACCAGGTCTTAGCCTTCTAAGTAGTCAACATCAAAATTATTTATCTTACCTGATTACAAAATTAGCAATTCTACTCCCCAAGCCTTCCTAAGTGAGCTAATATTAGCAGGAAAATCAGGAAGGGGTTATTATTGAGTGAGTTTTTTTTCATATCAACAGAATAAATTGGTCATTTCAAATGTATTAGATATTCCTGTTTGTTTACTAAAGACCTGGGCAGTAAGTCACTAAAAAAAGATAACAAACCACAAAAGATAAAATACAACAGAGATATACTAGCATTGCAACTTTCCAGACATTCTGGATAACATTTTATCCTATTGTTTGTATCTTACACATGTATGTCAAAATACTTTTCTGACAGAAAAGTTTTCTTCCAGCTGCAACTATGTCATGTTCTCTCCTGAGAATCTGAGAACATCTGGTACCTACAGCTGATACTATGCCTTGAAATGTTACATTGCAACAGCTAGAGAGAACAGATTGTAATCTGAGGAAAGTTTTAGGGCAGAGATTTGAAAAATTTTAGTCAGTAAAATATCTCAATGTATAATGAAGGCCAAGAAATGAGTAGGAGAGCATCTTTAAAATATCCATTCTTCAGTTAATTTTTAATAGGAACTTTTCCTCCTCTCTCTGTCACTTTTTCTGATTGCTGCTTTTCCTTTCTACTTTTTAATGGAAATTCACCTGGCAGACCTTTTATATTCTAAGGAGGAGAGAGATACAGAGAGAAGCCACTCTCTAGAGGGATTTTTGTTTTACACAATGGAACTCACAATCTTTCTGAATCCCAGAAAGAACAACACTGTGAAGAAAGGTTTTATAACTTTCCAAGAGCAACTCGCCCATTATAAAATTTTATATCTCTTCTAGTGTTGCTGAACCTGAGGTGATAGAGTATTGGCTTGACCTCTGGTAAGGAGAAGGGTCTGAACACACTAAACAGCTCTACTATTCATAGTGAGGCCTGAGGGAACCGTGGTTGAGTTTTTATAGACTTTTCTTAGCAAGAAGCAACTTTATTAAAAAAAATCTTTTCTATTTTGATCAAAATGGTGTTTATATGGAAACACTTTGCTTCACTTTATGACAAAGCCATGCAGCCAGCATCACCATTAGCACCAAGTGGGTGCCACCTGAAGAGCCTTCCTTAATGGTTTCTCAGCCAAGCTTATTCCACACCAAGAGGTATGTGCAGCACAGGGCAGTCCTGAAGGCAAAGTAATGTGTACAGTACAGCATGGCACTGTATAGAATACTGCAGACCAGCTTGTCTGCTGGGGTGGACTACTGATGCTTGAATGTAAAACAGACTTCCACTTAGGACCACTTAATATCAAATTGTCTGAAGAGGATGTATTCCACGTAGAAGAGCCCACCTACACATTTGTGTTCCTTGTGTAAATATAAGAATTTCAGGCTCAGCATTATCACCAAGACCTCTAAACCCACTTCATGAAGATATTGAAAGGACAGCAAATGTGGTTCATCAAAAATAAGTTAGTCCAGAGTAAAAAGAAAAATCTCAGACTTGTGGGATTGAGAAAAGTATTTCACAGGGCAGTGTTTTGAGGAGAGCTGGAAAGAAAATGCCCCCTCTCCCAGCAGCACCTCTGAAGTCTGTTGGCTGTTAAGGATCTCAAAAGAAGATCTGCAAAAAATGCAAAGGCACAAGAAGATGCACACAATGTCATGAAAGATTAAGGATTTTATTTTTTTTAAGATAAAAAAAAGCTTTTGATTATTAGGATAATTCTAACAGACAAGAATCATTAGTTCTTAAATGAAGCCAAAGACATGAACTGACAACTGCTGTCCAAATGTACAACTGCCTTCTTTGTGTCACTTTTCCTCTTGAATTGCCTGTCCATGCTGGTTTCCAAAAAGGCAAAATAATTTCCCCTGCTAGCTACTGCACAAACTAACAAAAGACTGAACACTGTAATGTCCTTAAGTGTTTGTTACCAAAAAAAATACCTAAAATTAAATTTAAAAATACTTCAAAAAGACAAAAATTCTACTTCTCTACATGTTGTGACAAATTTGTACAGAGTAAAAAACCACCAAGGTGCACTCTGCTAGCACACTGAATAAGACAGAAATAAATAGACAGAAATAATAATAAGACAGAAAAAGAATTTAGAGAGGTTTTTAACACGAGAGTAGCCCATTCTACTTCCATCTTCCTTCAGCTGACTCATTTAGGAAGGCACAAAATCTCTTTGGACAAGAAGCTATGCATTTTTGTTATCTGCTTTCCACAGGTAGACCATGCCTACTTTATGATGCTACACTGCCCAATTAGCAGTTTCTATCAGGTGAACCCTAGAGCAAGTACAATGATATAAAAGAAAGTTTGGCTTGCTGTAATTTTTTAGCTGACAATGTCTAACCCTCTCAGAGAAACACTTGGTATGACAACTGATGTAATCTGGTTGTCATCACAGACAAAATGCAGCAGAATCACAACTAATAGTCTCTGTCTCTCAGCTCAGATGATTGTTTGGTTGTCTTATGGATGCCTTCTTTTTCTTCAGCATGAGATGACTGAACAATAGTGTCCCCTTTATCTCATCTAGGTGGCTTCATTCACAGTCCAAAGTTCCAGTCAGGCATCTTCAAGGAAGGGTGGGCTTCTCTGCCATAGCTGCTTTTATACAACTTTTCTTTAATGGGCAAAACTCCTTCGTAATAATACATAAAGTATGAACCATTTCAGTCAAACCTTGTATTTCTGTCCAGCCTCTGTTTCTTAGGCTATTACGAGACTTTTTGCCAGTTCAGTAATAATAGCTTTATCTCACATTTCACTCAAGCAGTGGTGCCATTTAATTTTAAATACAGTTTGCTGAAGGATTCAAAGGAAAATGTGGAAAGTATGTATATATATTGCCTAGTTTTAGGTGAACAATAATGGAGAAATGTACATTGGAATAAAATATCTATAAATCAAAAACCATTTTCTATGGTCATGTAAAAGGTAGTACTGTTCAAATCCATTATTCAGATGGCATAATCTCTTATACATATCATTGAACTTCCCTGCAAACTTCTGTCACATAGAAAACAGTTCTGAAGGGATCACATTAAGTCATACTGCAGTGGTGACAACCAGTTACTTGTAGATAATTTAGCCTCCTTTAACAAGTACTTAACCATGAATTGTACTTTTCCATGTTCTTATTCTTCATATATTAATGTAGCAAAGCTGACATCTCTGTGCATTAGATGTGTATAAAAATCTACGCAAAAATTCATACCTCCACCGTGTTTCATATGTTTTACTGATTTAATCTCCCAAGAGAACTATTAGAATTCTTTTACAAAGATTTAGATCCATATTTTCAATCATTAGTGAACAGAATTGACTAATGTTTCCATAGAGTAACCCAGATCAATATTTTTTACTGGCATACCTTCAACATAATTGGGAATAAAAAATTCCTTTAAAAATAATAATTCCCAATAAATAATGTAAAAATCACTTAGCCAGCTACCACTCTACAATTATTTATTCTTATAAAGTGCTTCATTTTAACACTGGAATGAGAATGAAAAGTGGCATATGTTCTAAATAGACAATAAGTATAGAGAGATATAGGAAAATAATACTAAAAAAAATTCCAATAAAAAGTCTCGTTATCCCAGTTTGGACATTTAGATTGGAACAAATACTATAAAATGGTTCCCGCCTATCTAAACATTGTCTAATTGCTCATCTCTGACAAAGGATGGAGAAAAATAATATAAACTCAGGAAATCAGAATGTCTTCTTCCTCCTTTCCACACTTAGAAACCATTATGTGGAGCTGTCTGTGCATACAGACAATAGTCCATGTGTAGGCAGTTGCCTCTAGATTCTGAAATTTTATTTGATAGCTACAACCAGAATCACAGCTGCCAGAAGTTTTCATGGTAGGGGATGGGTAACTTCCTTATGCTTTTTTGTAGTTATACAGATGCTAGAATGTGATTTGCAGAATCATAGGCTGGGGAATGTTGTAAGAGACCAGAGTAAGTCATCTGGCACAACCTCCCTCCCCCAGCAGGATCATCCTAAAGCACATGGCACAGAATTCTGTCCAGACAATAGAATGTCTCTGATGAGGGAGACACCAAAGCTTCTCTGGACAATCTCTTCCAGTGCTCAGTCACTTTGGGGTAAAATGTGGAACTTCCAGCACATCAGTTTTTGCCCATTGCTTCTTGTCCTACTGTTGGGTAACACCATGCAGAGCCTCTGACACCTGCCTTCAGATAATCACATATATTGATGAGGTCTTCTCTCACTCATCTGTTCTTCAGCCTGCACAGCCCTGCTCCTTCAGCCTTTCCTTTTAGGAGAAATGCTTCAGTCCCTAATCATCATCTTTGCCCTTCTCTGCTCTGGACTCGCTCCAGGAGTTTCATATCTTTGTTGCACTGAGAACTACGAAGAGTACCCAACTGCTACTCTACTTTGCAGAACTACTTTTTATTGCTCTTCATTAAACCATCACTGGTTTTCTCCTTCAACTGAGGAAATTTCATTTAGTTTTGTAGATTAAAGTGGAAGAAAAAGGGAGTCAAACAATGCATTTTTATTTTTCTCTGTTTTATCATCTTTTACTGATGCACAGTCTTCCATAATGTCTTAGTCAGCAAATAAGAACAAAATAAATTCAAAGTATTTACAGACTTTCTAGGAAAAACACATGAATCTCTTTTTAATCTATTTTGATTCCTAATAAAAGTAAACACACAGTTATTTTTAGAGTCATTTAGATTCTGTGAATCCTCTTGGACTATAATAAGCAGAAATTCCTATGGAGTTAGTTCACTTCACCTTCACTTTTTTTTTTAATAAAATATCTCTTCGTGATAATGTTATAAATAAAATATATCTCTATTTACCTGTCAATGCAGTACATAGTGTAGAAACTCAAGTATTGACATATTGCACATTGAGCATGAAAAAAAAATTATTTTAAAAATGTTATATGGTTGTGTTGTGACTGGTTCTTCTGGGCTTGAGGACATGACTTTTTATGCACTTAGGCATGATACATGCAGATGATTTTAACTGCAGTTAACTTCCAATTTTTCATGTTTCCTTAGCATATTTTGGGGGAAAGCTGGACTGCCAGTGTTAGCATTTCTCAAGTAATCATCTACTGAAGCTGGGTTCAACCAATGATGCAAGGTTCAAGGAAATCTCAAGGATAACTATTTCATCCTGATCATTAAACAGCTTTACAGAGAAGTGAAGACCATTGAACCATACGATTACTAAAGCTGTAGGGGGGAAAATGGAAGACCATTAACAGTAAGCAATGGAAAGCATGGAATGAAAAAAGCAAATGCTACCCATTTGGCAGCTAAAAGATATTTTTCTTTTAAAGCAAGCCTTTTTAATTGATTTCTAAAATATTTTGAAAAACTTCTCTGTTGCGTCTGATCTTTTTTTTTCCTGCAGATTTTAAGCAAAAGGTGAATAAAACATTTTGTTTGATGTCATTTATTATATCTAGATAAGCATCATTCACCACAAAAGTTTCTCATGCACTTGATGCTTCAAGAATAGATTAAAAAGGAGGAGAAAAGAACACTTCAAAATTCAAACATTCTTAAGTCCTTTGTCATTTGAAAGATGCTATCAAGGGAACTCCTACAAAGAAAACTGAAAGTGATATGGGAAAAAATTGTTTGCTAGCAAAATAAATTTTTCACATTTACCTAGCACTTTCCACATCAATCTGTGGAGCACATGAGGTCTACCCACAACAACTTCAAACAGACATTAGTGCTTTATATAAAAATTGTGATGGTAACCTCTTAAGTCTGCTTTATCTTGAGAATGGGCTGTAGCAAAGAAGTGGGAAAAAATACTGAGATTATGAAAAAGTATGGGGTTTTATTAATAACTTTAGGCCAATTTGTACCCAGTAGTATACTTGTAGTATAGTCCAACTCACATCCAGAGCCTCATAAAATTTTATCAAGGAAAGCATACTTCTCCATTACAATTCCAATTTAAGTATTCATATCATCATACAATAGCTGGAGAAGTCCTGGCAAATCTGGAAAAAAATTTACAAGTATCAGAAAACTGAGCCACTTTTTTTCCATTTAACACAGATGACACAGCAGGACTATTTCTTTTCTATAGCTATGGCAACATTTATATCACTATTTTTTTGGTGCTGCGTTTCTTCCCCATACTATTTTTGCTTCATTTTTGTTGACTTATGAGTACTTCAGGATATATTTACACTGTATGTAAATGTATTCCCATTTTGTAAAGATTATTATTGTGTAGTAAAGACTGGGAGCAAGCATTTCTCATTATCATTTTATATTTTCATTAATGTTTGAAGAACAAGATCTACCAACAAATAAAATACAAAATACCAGAGGATTCCTGCTGGTATCCCTTCAGGAGAATCAATTCTTCTGTGAATTTCTGATGGCAAGTGAATCTCATGAGAACAGCATTCTTTTTCAACAACAAGGCTATAAAACTAGCTTGTGTTATTAAAACTTGATGTTTATTAAAAACAAAAAGTTTTCTCCATTACTTGAAATCCATAGTCTGAGAACTGCAAAAACAACCTACTTCTTATTTATTGTACAATGTTCTATCTACTCTTAGTAACCAGAAGAATTCTTTTGTCTTCAACAAACTGTAATTTTCAAGGTTGTTTGACTTATATGAAATAATTCTTGGCACATTTTAAGTCCCTAGAAATAGGCAATTTAAACAAAGACACATCTAAATAACACTTCTTTGAAAACCAAGCTAGAATAAAGTCTTGCTGTGTTAAATTTCTCTTAATAGTTTTTTTCCTAATGGGCCCTAGAAGACTGTTTGACAGGGCAGTCTTTGTAGTTGGATAATGTCTAAATGCCAAATGAAAATTCATGGTTTTTTGGCAGGAAAGTAATACATTTTTTAAAATGCAACATAGCAGCTGGAATTCTGCCCGGTACCCAGAAAACTGAGAGAAAATCCTTTGTTGTCCTAACATGGAATAAATATTTACACAGTCTAATCCTGAGGAGGGAAGGGAGAACAAACAGAACAAACTGACATACCTGTGGTCTTAATCAGTAAAATATCATGCTTTTCCCTCTCTAGTAATGCTTAAACCCAACCCAATTAAAGTGGATATTGTTATTCTTCAGTAACTCCAAATTGCCACTTTCAAGTCTGATACCTTGAAAAAAAAATGCTCCTGGTGATTTATTTTATTTTTTTCTCCCCATCCATAATCAGGAAACTTAAAAAAAATACAAGAACATCAAGAAAAATATGAAATGGAATGTCAGTGTGCTGTTAGCATATCTCATTCAATCCTTTTGTATGTATTTTGACTTTTCTTTTTTTGTTCTCCAGGTCCTTTAATCAAAGCTTAGATAGGCAAATCAGTGCCAATTTACTGCAATTTTGGTACATGAATTTTTGTATTCTCGAATACAAGTCAAGACTACTGTCATTTACATTGCAATTATTTTATTTGTTTCACTGGAGCACACAGGAGTTTATTGCTTTCCTGTTTCAAATGGAATAAATACTTTTTTTTATTTAATATGGGCTTCTAGCTAAGTGGAATGGATAAAAGCTGTGTGTTTGTGGTTATTTGTTGGAAAACACTTTTTCTTTCAGAGGGAACAGTACTGGGAGCTATTCATGTATTCATATATTTTCTTCACCAAAGTAGAATCATAGAGTCACAGCATAGATAATGTTGGAAGGGATCACAGCAGGCCAGCAAGTCCAACCTCCCTGCTGAAACACTGTCCTCCTAGAACAAATTGCACAGGATTGCATTCAGGTTCTGGAGTATCTCCAGTGAGGGAGACTCCACATCCTCTCTGCACAATCTGATCAGATGCTAGGGCATTGCAAATTAAAGTTCTTCATGTTCAGGTGGAACTTCCTGTGCATCAATTTCTGCCCATGGCCTCTTGTCCTATTTCTGAGCACCACCAAATAGTGGCGCTGCATGGTGCTCCACTCTCTGACAGCCTCCCTTTAAATATTTTTAGACACTGATAAGATCCCATCTCAGGCATCTCTTCTGGAGGCTTAACAGTCCCATCTTTCTCAGTGTTTCCTTCCAAAAGAGATGGTCCATCCCTTAATCTAAATTCATAGACCTTGGCTGGACCCACTCAGGGTGTTCCATGTCTTTTGTACCAAGGAGCTCAGAATCAAACACAGCACTCCACATGTGCCTCACCAGGACTGAGCAGAGGGGCAGGACCACCTTCCTTGACCTGCTGTCAAAGTTCTTCCTAAAGCACCCTAGGATATTATTGTCCTTCTTGGCCCCGAGGGCACTGCTGACTCATGGATATGTTGTTGTCCACCAGGACTCCCAAGCCCCCTGCAGAGCTGCTTTCCAGCAGGTCAACCCTCAGCCTGTCCTGGAGCCTTCCAGGGAGTGGTCCTTCCCCGGGTGCAGGAGCCTGTACTTGCCTTTGTTAAATTTATCTAGTTCTTCTCTGCCCATCTCTCCAACCTGTTGAGGTCCTTCTGAAGGGCTGCACAGCTCCCTGGGGCATCAGCCACTCCTCCCAGCTTTGTGCCATCAGCAAATGGGCTGGGGAGGCAGCTTCCCCTTCATCCAAGTCGTTGATGAATAAGTTAATACTGGGGCCAGTGCTCACCCTTGGGAAACACCACTATTGACAGGCACAGCTTGACCCTGTGACACTTACTAGAATCTTCTGGAATCTGCCATTCAACCAGCTGTCAATCCACCTCACTGTTCACTCATCCAGTCCACACTTCCTGAGTTTGCCAATGACCCTGTGAGATACAGGGTCAAAAGCCCTGCTAAAGATGAGGTAGACAATATTCACTGCTCTCCCTCCACCCATCCAGGTGGTTGTCTCATTGCAGAAGGCAATCAGGTTGGTTGAGCATGATTTGCCTTCAGTGAATCCATGCTGACCACTCCCGGTCCCCTTCTTGTCATTTGCATGGATGGGATGGCCTCCAGAATGAGGCACCCATCGCCCTTCCAGGGATTGAGATGGGGCTGACTGGCCAGCGTTCCCTGGCTCTTTCTTCTTGATCTTTTTAAAGGCAGATGTGATGCTGCTTCTGTCCAGTCCTCAGGCACCTTTTCTGATGGCCACAACTTTTCAAAGATGTAATAAGCTGTCTAGCTATTGTTTTAGCCAGCACTCTCAGTACTTATGGATGCTGAGAATCAGAGCCCATTAACTTGTGGATACCAAGTTTTCCCAGGCATTCTCTAACCCAATCCTCTTTAACCAAGGGAAAAGCTTCTTTTCTTTACCCTTTACAAAAGTAATAATGGTCCATCTAGGAATTGATAATGATGATGTATGTAGAATAAAAGAGTCTACAGGATGATATGTCTGAAAAAAAATTTGGAAACAATAATATGTACAATAGATACTCATTTTCCTTTCACCACAATTCTGAAACCTTTGCTCTCAAAACCAGTCAAGTTACATGTTAGGCAGTAAAAAAAAAAAAAAAAAAAAAAAAAAAACCATCACATTTTTTCTGTGAGTAAAAGTCATTAAAATCCCCCTGCACTGACTTTTTTGTCAGTGCTCCCAGTCTAACTTCGTTTCTGTTTTTCACAATGCAACCTATTTGTCTTTCTGCTTTAAACTATTTTATCTTACTTTACTGAAAGAGGCAAGGAATGGGGAATGGTGACAGACTTGACAGCCTCTGTTTCTTCAGAAAGCATCTCTGTACTTCTTTTGATGGGGTCACGTAAGTCAGCTACCTTCATGACTTGGTGGACATGACTTATTATGTGCTCTGCAACTTCTCCATGTTTGTACAGAGATCCTCCAAAATAAATACTCATAACTTACTATGATACGTGGGAATTCCTGAAGATGGTTCATTTGACTCATGATTCTGTATTATCATGAGACAGTTGATCACCATTCAGCTTGGAGATGTACCTTTTCTTTCTTATAATTTCTGAGGTTTTTTCCTATTTGAGGTTCGTGTTTCTTCTCTGGATGCATCTCTTTTAGTTCCAGAGGGCGCATCACAATACAGATGCCATCAAAAATTATTAATTTAAAAAGCTTAATGCACCAAACCAAATCCAAAGAAAACTGGGCCAGTTGTTTTTTGGGGATTGGGTGTTTTTTAATTAATTTAAGATCTTATTTTGCCATCACTTTTTTTAGAACTCTAACTAGGAGAGAAAGGAAAATACTTTTCTTATGGAACTATGATAGTATCGTGTCTCTAATTGTCCTGGGAAAAAAAAAATAAGTAAAGCAGTTTCTCTGGCAGAGGTTATAACTTCAACTAAAAATATGTTTGCTGTAGAACCCAGTAAGAGTTTTAGCTCAAAAAAGAGAGTGGGATTTAGTGTCATAAGCAGCAAACAACTTTGTAAATCAAATAAAATAACATGTTTTTTTTATTTCCCAGGGAAACTATTTGGGTTTTTATTCTATAAGGACAAAATTTCTTAGCTAAATCCCTAGGTTCAAATAGAGAAGTTCTGAATCATATTTATGGTAAAAGAGAAAACA